>NC_090728.1:30099743-30142243 GCF_036898095.1 Palaemon carinicauda | reverse complement strand
GGATCATAGTTCCTAAATATTTAAATGATTCCATCTCATTAATCATCTCTCCTTCCAATGATATTTCATCTTCCATTGCATAGTCATTTCTCATCATCTCTGTCGTTCTTCGATTTATCTGAAGCCCAACTTCCGGTGAAAATTTACTTCATTCTGGTAAGTAAGTTTGTGAGTCCTTTGGTGCTTTGCTAATAAGGACAACGTCATCAGCATACTCTCTCTCTCTCTCTCTCTCTCTCTCTCTCTCTCTCTCTCTCTCTCTCTCTCTCTCTCTCTCTCTCTCTCTCTCTCTCTCTATATATATATATATATATATGTATATAGATATAGATATATATGTATATATATATATATAATATATATATATATATAATATATATATATATATATATATATATATATATATATATATGCGTGTGTGTGTGTGTGTGGGTGTGCAAGTGTTTGTATGGGTGGGTGTGTGTATACCTTTACTTCATAGAATAAATTTTCCTTAAATTTCTATTTCATGTTCCAGATATGTTAACATCCATATCAGACGAGCCAATAACGCAGAACTTAAACTTTGTATGAGAGAGAGAGAGAGAGAGAGAGAGAGAGAGAGAGAGAGAGAGAGAGAGAGAGAGAGAGAGAGAGAGTTATGTCCCATCAAGGGATTTGTGAAACTTAATCCTTCAATCGGATCTATGATCGATATCTCGTTCCAAAATCCACCAAAATATTAATCTTCTGTGTCGAGACATTTTCAGGATTTTTTTTGATCATTATTAACTTTTCCAAGTTTTTTTTTTTTTTTTTTTTTTTGAAGAACTGATTTTCTTCTTCTTTTTTTCTATAAAGAACTTTGAATAACTTTACATCATAGTCTAAAGGCAAAAAATTAGAAACTTTCTTCTGGGCTGTAATTGATTTATTGAGAGTCATAGAAGCAATTGAGAAGTCAGCATTTCAAAAGAGAGATGACCTGAAATACTGGTTTCCTGAATCTTGGTTAAAGGTGTATTAATAATGAACGTCCATCCACTAAACTTCACACACAAAAAAATATACACACGCACATACAGAAACACACACACACACACACACACACACACACACACACACACATATATATATATATATATATATATATATATATACATATCTTGGAAAAACTTTGAATGTAAATATCTTATTCCAACAGGTAGACAACTAAGTTGGTTGGGATAAGAAAAATTCGCTATACTAAAATATAAATTTTATTTCCTCTTTCTATCACGATGAATTAATATGGTCTTCCTTAATAGTTGTTCCCAACCCACTGTTTACCAAGATTTCCTGAGAGTACAAAAAAGTTACCTTCATTAGACAATGTACCAAAATAAATAAGGTGGAATACTACACACAAGCCCAAAATATGAAGAAAAACTATGCAACAACGTGTGTAGTAACAGGGAGCTGTCTCAACACCCTAAACAATACTGAATAAAAAAACATAGTTTAACTCGAAGGCTACAAACATTGTATTCCACCCACTTGAAGAAACTAAGTTTAAAAACTCAAGAATTTCTTAAGGCTAACTGCTAAGACACCGAAGTAAATTATACAAAACATTTAGCTTGTTAAGAGTACATAATTACATTGAGATGATCGGTATCATTAATGATCATCCTTGGTGCTTCTTGGTTGATCTCGACGTTTAGTACACGAATAATAGTCGGCAACAGTAGCTTTCGTCCGGGGCGACGCCGATGGCTTTATTCTTCCATGTTAAAAAGAACAATCCCTTTATACGCAATTAAGGGAAACAGCATATCCAGTTGATAATCAACGTGAAGACGTACAAAATCAAACCACCCAGTATGAGAGCGTTGGTGTCTTGACGTTTACTCTCTCAACGCCTCACTCCAACACTGCCTTCACTTTTTGCCTGCCTTGCTTCGTAACTTTAATTTACCCAAAACAACCGTAGTGTGGTTGTTCTCCTGTGAATAGCAAAAACAAGCAACAGTATCCATTTCTTTCATAATTCCAAGGGAATGGGAGGAAACCAATTCAGATGAAATAAGGTGGTCAAATACCGATCATAAACTTATGAATAAACTTCAGTTTCCTCGCATTCAACCATAAGAAACAATCGTGATAATATATTTTCTAACAACATATATGTATGTATGTATACTGTATATATATATATATATATATATATATATATATATATATATATATATATATATATATATATATATATATGCATGAAAAAAAATAGAACAAAGTAAATTATGGCTCGTTTCTTCTCGTATATTTTGAAGACTTCATTAATAGGACCAATATATAAGTTATGGTTATGGGTATGAAAAAACTTACAAGTATTTGGGAAAATGGGAACTAATGCAAAATACCTGGATGACAGGTATATATATAGATAGATAGATAGAGAGATAGATAGATAGATGGATAGATATGCGTTTTATATATATATATATATATATATATATATATATATATATCGCATATCTATCTATCTATCTATCTATCTATATATAACAATATATATATATATATATATATATATATATATATATATATATATATATATATATAACGCATATCTATCTATCTATCTATCTATCTATCTATATATATATATATATATATATATATATATATATATATATATATATATATATATATACAATATATGTATATATATATATATATATATAACAATATATATATATATATATATATATATATATATATATATATCTATATACATATATATCCTGTGGTGTTTTGCAAATAAGGACAGCATCATCAGCATACTCTAGGTCTTGGTCTGCAATTCCTGCTTACTAAAATGCATGAAATATCACACGAGGTTGGGCGGGAGATGAAAACGAGAAAAACAGAGAAGATGAGAACGGAGTAAACAAAGGAAGATGAAATATCATTGGAAAGAGAAAGGATTAATGAAGTAGAATAATTGACGTATTTAGGAACTATGATCTCCAGTACCGGGTCTTCAGAATTAGAGTTTAGTGAAAGAGTGAAAAAAGCAAATCAGAAAATGGCTATGTTAAGTAGATTTTGGAAATCAAATCGCCTGACATTTTATATAAAAATCAGATTATACATAAGTTTATTGGGATCGTTGTTACTCTATGGACATGATTCATGGTATGACAATGAAAAATCTCCAATAGATTTAACAGATTTGAGAACAAAGCCCTCGGAATGATCCTGGGGTTAAATGGCAGGACAGAATTAGAAGTGAAACTATGAGTCAGATTACTCTAGTGCCATATGTGGATAAGATCATGGTGAGGGGTAGATGGAGATAGTTTGTTCATTGTCTCAGCACTCCTCAAGAGACATTAGTTCACCAAACATTCAGTTGGGCTCCACAAGGCACTAGAAGATTTGGAAGACCCAGACCTACATGACTGAGGACTACAAAGCGCGAAGTAGGAGATGATGAATGGAGTATTGAATTAAAAGCTCAAGATAGAGACGACTGGTGAAATTTACCCGAGGCCCTTTGGGCCAATAGTCGTTGGTAAAAGATATATATATATATATATATATATATATATATATATATATATATATATATATATATATATATATATATATATATATACATATATATATATATATATGTATATATGTATTATATATATATATATATATATATATATATATATATATATATATATATATATATATATATTGTCGAGAGAATTGTCCACAGGCTTTTTATCCACTTCATCATTTTCCCCAAGGAACTACATTAACATTTAAGATGTAAGATCAACTATAAATTGATACTTTATAAGTAATAGAAGTTGGTCTTTGTGTTGTACAGCAGATTTCTCTGTTATTGTTGCAATGAAATATCATTATTGTTCTTCTGCAATTATTGTCTAATATAATTATAGAATATAATTCAAAGCCATACGAGAATCTATTCAGGAAACGGCAAAGCGACGAACTTTTCAGGCACATGGTTTGATGATTAAGTTTTTTGATTTAGAATTCGGCGTAACTAAAGTACTTAGAAGGTTAATTCCAGGTGTTTGAAGGGGTTTGAGACATTAATTTACTGTTTAGGTGAACAGAGGTACTCAGATATCACATGATATGAGAATGAAGTGTTTCCCTCACTTGGAGGTCGAACACGGGGTTTCTAGATGACGATAGGAAAATTCTAACATAATGATTCAAAGTTCATCCCCAAAAATCATTGAGCTTTTGGGAACAATGTTTTTTATTCATAACTCTCAAGCTATAAGTGATATATTTTCAAAATACTCCCTGAAAATAATTTTGTAAATATTCTATGAGTATGTCAAATATTTCCCTGTCATCGGAGAGTAACGGGGTCTGATAATCAATAAGAGGATCTATGTAGATAATAGCTCTTATCTGATTAGGAATTACTCATAAATGTCTGGTCTCGATGTGATATAAATGACTCGTTGATCAACGGAAGGTTTAGATTGAGATCTTCCTCAAAGGTTTTGTCAAGGGAGAAATTATATGGTTAAGAACATAGTGAAAAAATTAATTGGGAATTAGATGAAAACAGATGATTATGAAGGAAAATAGATAGTGTAGATATAACGAAAAGAGTAAAATAAATATGAAGTAAAGAATAAAAAAAATAAGGAAGATGTTAAAAAAAGGCCTATCAAGTTAATGTTTCATGTGTTTCTGGGTATGGTAATTAATGAGACACAAGGCCATGTACAAAAGAAAAAGGAGGTCAAATAGGGAGATGAAGAGGAGGATAAAAAAAATACATAAAGAAGAAAATGAAGACGAGAATGTTAATAATATTGGGTGAAAGAAAAGGTGAGGAAACAAAAACAACCATGCAAGCGATCTGTCACATTAGATTTAAAATCAACAATTTCAATTAAATTCATACAACGGACACTAAAAAGTATATGCAAATAATTGGTTGCCATTAAATCTTATAATTGGATTGGATTCTGGGAAGTTTAAGCTAATCGTGTCTAAAAAGTTAGTAAATCTAATCAATTTCGCAAAACTTATCAAGATCAAAGGATTTGGAACTATTTAATTAATGAGAGAGAGAGAGAGAGAGAGAGAGAGAGAGAGAGAGAGAGAGAGAGAGAGAGAGAGAGACTTATGAATATTTAATAGAATTCGTGATTCTCTGTGGTATCGTTAGATCATTACCATCCATTAGCAAAGAAAGCAATTCCTTCCCGGATATGTCAGATGACATGACTACGCAGAATGTGTCATGCATTATATCCCTTATGCTGTGCTACAGAGAATCTGTGACGTTATTCACCATCTACAAATAATATTAGCTGGGTTTCATTAATATTGCTAAACAACGCGAGAAGGAGTATTATTAATGGATGTGATGCAAATTGCCCATCCGACCATTTATCTTTTTTGATTTATGAGACTATTAATAGGGGATAGACCCGGAACCGATGTTGGAAGGGCATCGTTTAATTTTATAAAGGTATTAAATTATAGAGTAGATGGCTGATTTAGTATAATGCGAATCCCTCAGATTTTCTTCAATGTCCAAACCAATTACTTTTAGAATTTATTATATAATAAATGATTGATGAAGACGAAAATCGAAAAATACTAAGATGGAATCTTTATCAAGCCAATTTTTTGAGCATTTGTTTGAGAATAATGCCTTCAATCTGGGAAAGCTTATGGATAATATTGTACGCGTCGTGAGATTTTACCTAATTATCTAAACTAATTCATCGCAAAAAAAAGGGAAGATATTTTATAACTTTGGATTATTGCAGCAAAATGTCTTCTCGGCAAATGTTTTTTGAAATATTCTTTACAGCTCAGAAAAATGATCTATAAAACAAAGCTGAAGGATACCAGTTTGAGACACCAATTAAAATCCCCACCTTTTAACATGTGTTTGGTGAACTATAAGAACTAGCACCTCAGCTCAGTAGGGCCAACAGCCAAATGAACCATCGAGGCACCAGTTCAAAACTCCATAGAATCATGCGACACCGCGGGTGACAGTATGATATATATATATATATATATATATATATATATATATATATATATATATGTATATATATATATATATATATAAATATATATATATATATATATATATATATATATATATATAATTGATATATATATATGTATATATATATATATATATATATATATATATATATATATATATATATATATATATATATATATATATATATATATATATATATATATATATATATATATATATATATATATATATATATATGTATATATATATATTTATATATGTATATATATATATATATATATATATATATATATATATATATAGTGTATCTCAGGTATCAGTTAATGGAATGTGTTTGTTAGTTTATTCATAAAGTCAATAGTTTGAATATCCAGTCCATCCTAATAATCTGTTCATGGTTATCTGCTTTCTATTTTTTTTATTTTATAATTTCTACATGATTACTCTGTTTTATAAATGACATAGATTGTAGATCCTTCTCTCTGGTAACG
The DNA here is from genome assembly GCF_036898095.1 of Palaemon carinicauda. Lineage (NCBI taxonomy): Eukaryota > Metazoa > Arthropoda > Malacostraca > Decapoda > Palaemonidae > Palaemon > Palaemon carinicauda. The sequence continues at coordinate 30,135,712 of NC_090728.1, read as the reverse complement.
GTTCATTTTCCCTTCGCCTGCACATACATCGAATTCTGGCTTTTTCTTTACGTATTCTCATCTCCTGGGAATCACCCTACATCGGAGACAACCGTGTACAGCCTTGCTCTCAAGGGAAGGGTTGAACGTTTTCATTGCACCCTCAAAGCCGCTTTGATGTCCTACTGCAAGGACTCTGGCGGGTTTACGCAGCTTTGATGTCCTACTGCAAGGACTCCGGCTGGTTTACGCAGCTTCCCTGGGTCCTTTTGGGACTAAGGACCACTCCTTAGAACACGTTGGATGTCTCAGCAGCTGAAATGGTGTATGGCGACCCGTTGGTGGTCCCTGCTTTATTTCTACCGTCGACAATCTCTTCCGACCATCTCCAGCGCCTATGTCATGTCTTGGGAAAGAGCGTCATCTCTAAAGTGATTTTGTGCTCAATGTATATTGTGTGTAGTATATTGAAACGTTGCTGCAACTTAGCCAGAAATTTTAAATTTATTGTGTTGTGGTGGGTACTTGGTATTGTGTAAATCTTTGTAACTGGTCCAGTGAGATTTATGTAAAAAAAGTGGAGTATATTTACTTTGGCTTAACTTTGATTACATCGTGCAAGCCAAAAACTTGTAAGTTTATCAGTTACTTGAGTTTCATTATGTAATTTCAGAAAGAGTTTAACTATTTTCATCAAGTATTATGATTAAATGGTGTAAAATTTAATTTCAAGTGATACAACTGATTGTATAATTTTCATAGGTATTTATTTTTCTTTGTCTTAGTCTAAGACTTTATGCAGATTTAATATTTCGAGTCAAGTGATTATAAAATTCTCAGAGTGTAACATTTCTTTCATCTTAATGTAAGTTTAGGTCACACTAAATATTTCGAGTGATTTATTTTTTATGTAATTTTTTTCAAAGTGTTGCAATTTTTATATGAATTTTATTCCTTTTTGTAAAGAGTGTATTATTTCAGTCACCGGTTATTATTTCAGTACTCGCTCGTATCATTGTTAAAGAATCGAATTAGGAGGTTGTTAATAATAATTACCCAGTTTTGTTTTGAGTGTACTCAAGAGACCTTTGAATATTCACTGTTTTATATATTGCTATCTGGAAGTTATATAGTGGGGTGTCAGAGCTCTGGTGTTAATATTTTCAAGTATAACAGATTTTATAGAGACTAATAGGTGAGTTTGGAGATTACTCGTGAGGCTCTGTAACTTGCCAGCCGTAATATATTTTATATTTGGGTTCCCAGGCCATGAGGCCATAATATATATATATATATATATATATATATATATATATATATATATGTATATATATATATATATATACATATATATATATATATATATATATATATATATATATATATATATATATATATATATATATATATATATATACAGTATACACAAACATATATATATATATATATATATATATATATATATCATATATATATACATATATATATATATATATATATATATATATATAACATATATCTTAATATATAAATATATATATATATATATATATATATATATATATATATATATATATATACATACAGACACACACACACATATATATATATATATACACACACACACACACATATATATATATATATATATATATATATATATATATATATATATATATATATATATATATATATATATATATATATATATATATATATATGAAAGCCTTTTAGTTTACTGATAGTTATGTTTACGTATGTCTAAAGTTTATGGTGTTGCATTTTCTTTATAAAGTAAACAGAATCGATGCAAAGAAAATGTTTTTGCTGATGTAGACTGTTTTATGAATCAGTTCTATTATGGCACTTGGTGTCAAATCCAAACTTGTTTTACCATAAAGTACGCCTTGTTTATGGTATCAATTAATGTAAAATATTGTAGAAAATTAAGATTGCTTGTTCACGTATTATTGCATCTTTTTATGTGATTTCTCACCGGTAAAATGTTCAAGAATCTCAAACCGTATTACGATCTCTGTGTTTAATGGATTTACGTTTTATAAAGTGATTTAATGGAGCTAAATGTAGCAATTATTATTTTGCAAATAGTTAGATTTTGCCATATTTTTTTTTTTTATTGAAAGATATATTACATTCAAGTATGTTTCATAGATATAATTTACACAGATTGAAGTATTTATATTAAACACTTAAGCCAATTTTGTGATGAGTAGGTTGTTTTGTTTATTGCAAAGAGGACATCATCCATCAGTGAATCTTGTCAACTTTTAATTTGAGACTAATCTGAAGCACAAAGCTATACAATATTATTGGTGGAAAATATTGAAGATATTTAATTATGTCTCTAGTAGGCCTGTTTGGTATCATATTGCAAATCGAGTATTATTTTGTACATTGAACTTCTGTTGATATTCTATGCACATCTTACCAGTGTAAAGTCTACCACATATTAAAGGGCCCTATCAATAACAGTACAATTATGTAATACTGTAGTTCTTTTTCTATAATAACTCATCTACAGTACATGTTTTTTTTTATATGAATGTCAATGTAAAGCTGTTGGGAAGGTACTCACAAGAGGCCTTGTGATATTAGATTTATGAAAATGGCTTTCTGTCATTAATTCATCCTAACTAAGAAGTCATATCTGACAAGTCGGTTTTGGCGACCCAGAACCTTTTACACCTTTTACTTCTAAAGCTATCTTCGCTACCCTGTTCGGATTTGCTCTCATTTTGATTAGCTGATAACAGATTTTTTCTATGGTAACTCTACCGCACGTGTTTCCTACACGCTCGTACACTGAAACGGTTTTGCTGTTTTATCTTATCACTTGCTCTTCCATGCACTGCTAATAGATCAACTTGTGTTATCAATGCTGGGCATGCCTTATCAGGTTTGAATTTTTGTGACATTCTTCCTCGGAAGTCGCTGTATATAAACTCAATGATTGTTTAATAAAGTTCAGTTGCATTCGCCTCGCCTATCGATTATCATGTAACTGGCACCTCGCACAGAACCGAGTGTGAATGCAAGTGCCAAAGTATATTCTGGACGCTGGACTTTGTAAATGTTAAATTCTTGTGTGTGTGGCTCTCGAGTTTGCTGTGGAGTGGCATTTCATCGCAGTGCGGTTTCCATGTCAGAGACAGTACCCCTAACAAGGAAAATGGATTTCTCTGGGGAAAAGGGATCTGTTCACCGACAAGAAACAACGGATACATATTTTTCATTTTATTTTGTCTCTCTTGATGGGAGCCTTCATGAAGATATAGCGAAGCACCTTCCTTTCCATTTATTTTCTAATTCTTACTATCATTTATAATATTCTAAGAAATATTCCATGTAGCTAAAACTTTTTTTAAACTCTAATCATGACGTTCTTTTTTCATGATAATAGAAACAAATTGTATTTAATTCATTTCCTAATGTTTAAGTAATATCATTAATTGTAATTATGTACTCATTATGTTTAATATTGCTTTGAAATACCTTAAAAAGGGTATTTTATTCTGATAGATGTAGTTTTTATGAATATGCAATTTATTATACTGTATATCTATATATCTTTCTTGCCAATTCTAAGATATGTTCCTTTTCTGAATAGCACTTTTATCTCATTCAGAATTTTCTAAATTTGTGTTTTTCATGATAACAATGGAAAACATATTTTTAATCTCTTTTGCTTGGAGTCAATAAATCCTCGCATACTAATATACAGAATAAATTGAAGATCGCTTAAATTTACACAAATTAATAACGTTCTCAAAATTAACATTATAATTGAATAAACAGTTGTATTTATGTGAAGTGTTGCTTTGAAAACATTATATCATCAAATAATACTACGACAGAGTCATTCATTCATACATACATACAGACATACATAAATACATACATAAATACATACATACAAGTGAGATGTTCCGTATGACATTACAATTGTGAAGAAAATATATTCTAACCAAGTGGACAGAAACACACCTGGATTGTAATTGAGTATTTTTTCGATGTAAATAATTCCTGATAACTTTCCGCTCGCAAGCAGTGGCTTCAGGTTCGATTTAAGTGTGAAACACAAATAAGTAACAGACACCGATTCTATACGATGCTAGGTAATATGAAAGAATAAAAAGATGGGTATTATGCTTATTTATTCTAAACTATACTTCGTGGATGAATGATGCAACCTCTCTTTCGAGTGGATAACGTCATGAAAGGTAGTGTTGGTCATGTCATTGGGGTGTATCATTCAGGTTCTAAATCAGCCTCTATCGAAGAGACTTGAAATATTCAGATTGGCAACTATAGAGGAGACAACCTTCTTCCATTTGGTGCCCAAAGTAGACACAAATACAGAAATAGCTTAAATATCAACCCTAAAAAGCATCGACGAGATCCATCACAGATGCAAATGTTTGCATCTGTTAGGCATTTCCAGATGAGTGTTCAGTACCATACCACAATTGAATGAGAGATCTGTGGTGCTGAGATCAAGCAATGATGCAAATCTCCCACCAGGAAACTCTCACCATAACTTGTACTTCATCATTGCATATCCCCCTAAATGCATTATCAGATAGAGCAGTCGATATAAAATATCTCAGAAAATAGATCAGCGCATGTATGCAGTGTTTTGCTATTTTGTACTTTTGGGCCGAGTCTTTTTATTGTTCCCATCGAGAGGACTGACTTACTCTCAATGGACACGAGTGATTAGGAGAAGTTCACATTTAGGAGGGATCACCTAAATGTATTTACAAACACAACCAGACACACGCTCATATATATATATATATATATATATATATATATATATATATATATATATATATATATATATATATATATATATATATATATATATATATATATATATATATATATATATATATATATATATATATATATATATATATATATATATATATGAAGGTGTGTTTTTACCTGTGATGTAAATATGTTAGATAATATATGAGCATAATCTATCTCTAAATAAATTTTGGAAGGAAAATAAATCAACCTTAATCTGACAGAAAAGTTTCATTTGATTAGGATTTTGATCGTGTTAATGAGACAAAGGCTGTGCAGTAGAGCCAGCTAGACTTTTCATATATAAACCTACCCTTCTAAGCAAAAATTCTATAAAATTTTACCATTTTCAAATAAATATTAACATGACATGAATGGTCCTAAAACCTTTGGAGAATCCTATTCCTATTTTACCCCAGAGCTTAAAGAATACGGTAGCTTTTGCAGCAAATTTGCATGACACCAGAAATGTTGCGATTCTTTAGCATCCTCCCGAGAAACACTTGTCTGGAGTTCAAAAATGAAATTCTCTTATACGGAATCGGTAAGATATAAAGCCGTAGTGGATATATGTAAAATGAAGATACAAAGGTTTCTTGTTAGGGTAAAAAGACATGATAAAAAGTAATCTTGTTTGGAAAATATGATATACTCTTTAGTTCATGGTAGGTTGTATAAGAGGAATTAAAACTTTGGTTGCTACTGTACAGGAAAGGAAAGGCTGCTTTGTTGTGACGTCTAATAGTAACAAACATTATTTTCCTATGGGATATAGACGGTTGTTCAGGAGAAGATAATATCTGATGTAAAATGATACAATACGAAGAATTGAATGCTAGAAAAAATAAACATAAGAAAATCAATATGTCAAAAAAGTTTGCTCATGTTAAATAGACTCTCCAATATATACCAAAATAAATCTGTTACATAAGTGAGCAAAACCAAATTTACTTTTCCTAAATAATGACCAAACTATCCAAAAAACACAACATATAAAAAAACTAAAACACTCATGAGTTTAATTTCCTTGCGCAAACTCATGGAAACTCCAAAGTTAGGCTGATTTCTTAGAGACTTAGATGGAGGGAAGTTTAGAGCTTTAATGATAGACCCCCCCCCCCCATGATATGACCGACACTAGCTTTTTAGACATTTAGTTCGAATTGGGCCATTAAGATGCATTAATGTCGATTTCTGTTTGTTCTCGACAGAGACCCTTTGTGATTCCTCAGTTGGTAGTCGAGAAGACCCATATTCTCCTTTTTCTTTTCTCAAAAGTAAACTATATTTCCTTTTCCTGGCCCAGGCCAAAAGACAAGAAAATTACTGAGGCTTTATTATTGGGAAACTGTTGAATATCAGAATCTATAATAGAGGGATATGAATTTAAAAGAAAAAAAAATAGAAGTATGTAGAGATTTCCAAAGCTTGGCCGTAGAATGATAGAAATATATGGAAATTAAAAAGCAAGGGATTATAGACTTCATACGAGTTGAGAGTATTAATAGTTCTCTCTCTCTCTCTCTCTCTCTCTCTCTCTCTCTCTCTCTCTCTCTCTCTCTCTCTCTCTCTCTCTCTCAATCACTCCAGTATCTGTGAAGTTGCACTCATCACTTCCCACTGTTTCCTGACTAATGGAAGATCATCTGCTGAATAATCAAGGATTGGTGATGTTAGCTGAAGATCACGTAAATGTTTGGTAAAAGGACTAGATATCTGAGCAAGATAATGATGATGGACGCAGTCATTATAAGGCCAGTTTTAATTTTAACAAGACAAGTGTTTTGTCAAGGAAGCAAGAGCAAATATATATAAATAGTTTGGGAAAATGAGAATAAAAACCCTTAAAGAGAGAGAGGGGAGATTGCCAAAAAAAAAAAAAAAAATCAGCATCAAGAGAGGAAAGGGGAAATGTTTATTAATAGTACGCAAGAAAATATTTTTAAGAGGATAAAGTGGTCATAGTCGTTAACATTACCCATACCATAAGGAGATGTATTACTTAAAAAAAAAAAAAAGAAAAAAAAAGTCATATGTACAGATATGGATGATAGTCAGCTATAAACGTAGGAAAATTTTAGAAAAATATTCTCTCTTATTCAATTTTAGAGAAATATTCCACTTTAAGCAATGTGTTTTTCTCTAGAAAAACTAAGCTCCTCTAATACCTTTTTTTTTTCTTTTTAAATAAACACCTCTGGATCGGAGTCAAATGGATGGATGTAGGCGTGAACTGCATTTCAGCATGGACGCGTTTAAGTGTCTTTGAACCCCTTCCCGAATATGACAAGTCCTCATTTGTTATTTAAAAAAAGAAAAAAAAAAGCCTTTGTGTGTCTTGATAAGAAAATTGCCTGAAAACCTTTCCAAGATCTGTCAGGTACCCCTCTTTTGAAATATTTTATAAGAACGTTATCAGACATGAACTAACAATTCTATTTACTTTCCAGATTGGAAAGACTACTCGGATTATTCTTTCGATGCTTGAAATTGTAATTTATTGCTCTATCTTAATTCTTCAAACATCTCTAGGAGGAACTCTGATGATGGACGGGACTTCTCCCTTCCTCTCCAGACGATGGAAGATCAGAATGAGAGGATTAAAAACGACCCTTCAAAGGTACAATTTAGGTTATCGGTAACATGAGAGAGAGAGAGAGAGAGAGAGAGAGAGAGAGAGAGAGAGAGAAGAGAGAGAAAGAGAGATTGTACTCGAATCAGAAGTGAATGGAGAAAACAAACAAAAAGATCAGAATGATTATGTGAGGAGGAAAATTCCGACCGTCTTTTGTTAATGATAAAAGTACAATTTAATGAAATCAAGCAAAATGAAATGTACTCGAGAGAAAATAAATAAATGAACAAAGAGAAATAATAGGAAAATGATAGAAAAATTATGATCATAAAGAAAAGGGAAATTTGTTACATGGCCCCTATTGAAAGGATCAAAACAAGAGGAGGGATTCCATTAACAAACAACCCGAAGCAAAGAGGGAGATCTTCCAAAAATAACTAAGAACAAATTCGTGTAAAAATGGAAACAATTGTTATTATTTAATGAAACTCAAATAATTTGAACAAAGTCTTTGACTGATGAACATTGAAATAAAAATATTTTAAACTTTATTTAGTATAATAATTTTGTAAAACAGTAGAGAGGTACCTGCTGGCTTGTGTAACCTAAATATAGCTTCAATATCAAACCTCAATTTAATGGTTGTTTGCTTCAAATTTAGACAAAAGCAGTCTATCACCATCTATTCTTACTTTGCCAACAATGTTTGGTATCCTTGATGGAGTAATGAATTCATTAAATGGATATTAGGAAAGGAACTCGAATATCTTTAATTTATCAATAGGGAAAATGAAAATGAAAAGATATTACGATTCTTCAATAAAACGACTTTACATTAATAGTTGAATGAAATGATATACTTTTTCAGTAGTGAATGAGTTGACTATGATGCAGCGATTTAATTTCCATCTGCCTTTTTAATTCTGAAGTTTACGAAATCAGGATAAAAACGCTACATCAATAAATATAACTTCCCACTATTTCGATCGCATCATTAGGAATGATTAACTGACCGACTGCTTAGGAAATCAGATATTCAGTTATTTCTGTCTGATTCGTAATATCTCCGTAGTGGACATGATTACATACCATTTGTTTATTGCCCATAGAGCGGTTTATATTGCTTTTGACAGTCTATTCAGAACAATGATATTGAATAATACTTGCTGTAATATGTACCAATTCTTTTTACAGTTTTTAAGTTAGAAAGGAAAAAAATAGTATGATAATGAAGCATCTTTGTTCAGTTGATAACTTATCTAATTGGTGAGTATCTTTTGTTGCCATGGCTCAGTTAGATATCCGCTGACCTGATATACGTCAACAAATTAACATTGCCCATTTCCAGAAACGAAGGGTTTTCTAAAGTGTTCGAATTATGTTACAAATAAAAGAGAGAGAAAATTACAGAAATGTCTTTTAAATAGCAAACAATGAATGAGGGGATGTATTTCAATCGAAAAAAATTACTTATAAAAAAATTGGGTCTATCATAACATTTATTATCAAACTTCCTCGCTCGATGACTACAATGAGAGGAGAGAAAAGAGTAAGGTTGCAATTCGAACTTTTTCCTTTTATTCCTTTTCTCTCTCGATGAATTTCCAGTAAAATTTTATTCCGTGGTTTTTTGATTCGGAAGAAATAAGTTAAGACGGGTTTCTTCTAAAGATTTTCACCCCCCTTATTTTGAGCTTCTTTTCTGTAATATAATGAAATTAAAGTAAAAAGAACGAAACTATGACATATTTGTTTTATCAAAACAGCGGTTATGAAAATCTCACAAAGATTTGTACATTACATTATTAGTGATCAAAATTATTAGAAACCTTATTTTCATATTAGTTTATGGTTGTGGAAGTAGTTATTAATGAAAATGGAAACAAAATTAAGTGTTTACGAATGCTCCATCAAACGAATTTGAGATAAGCCTATTGAATATATAATCGATTATCACAATAACGTTCCCGAAAAAGGTTTATTAAAAAAATCCACGGACAAGATGTCAGACCTGGAGGTAGTAGGTTTCCAGGGCCCCAGCCACCGATTGAGACTACCGCTAGAGAGTTATGGGGTCCTTTGATTGGCCAGTCAGTATTATATTGGATCCCTCTCTCTGGTTACAGCTCATTTTTCTTTTGCACATTCATCCATTGAATAATATCACCATTCTTTTACATTCTCCATTCTTCCAATACATCTGACAACACTAAGATTAGCAAACAATTTTTCATTGTTCAAGTTGTTAACTACTGCACCCTAGTTGTTCAGTTGCCTCTTTCCACTTGGTAAGGGTCGAAGACTCTCTTGCCCTATGGTAAGCAGCTCTTTTAGGACACTCAAAAAAGAAGTATTAAATCTCTGCACCCTAGTTGTTCAGTTGCCTCTTTCCACTTGGTAAGGGTCGAAGACTCTCTTGCCCTATGGTAAGCAGCTCTTTTAGGACACTCAAAAAAGAAGTATTAAATCTCTGCACCCTAGTTGTTCAGTTGCCTCTTTCCACTTGGTAAGGGTCGAAGACTCTCTTGCCCTATGGTAAGCAGCTCTTTTAGGACACTCAAAAAAGAAGTATTAAATCTCTGCACCCTAGTTGTTCAGTTGCCTCTTTCCACTTGGTAAGGGTCGAAGACTCTCTTGCCCTATGGTAAGCAGCTCTTTTAGGACACTCAAAAAAGAAGTATTAAATCTCTGCACCCTAGTTGTTCAGTTGCCTCTTTCCACTTGGTAAGGGTCGAAGACTCTCTTGCCCTATGGTAAGCAGCTCTTTTAGGACACTCAAAAAAGAAGTATTAAATCTCTGCACCCTAGTTGTTCAGTTGCCTCTTTCCACTTGGTAAGGATCGAAGACTCTCTTGCCCTATGGTAAGCAGCTCTTTTAGGACACTCAAAAAAGAAGTATTAAATCTCTGCACCCTAGTTGTTCAGTTGCCTCTTTCCACTTGGTAAGGGTCGAAGACTCTCTTGCCCTATGGTAAGCAGCTCTTTTAGGACACTCAAAAAAGAAGTATTAAATCTCTGCACCCTAGTTGTTCAGTTGCCTCTTTCCACTTGGTAAGGGTCGAAGACTCTCTTGCCCTATGGTAAGCAGCTCTTTTAGGACACTCAAAAAAGAAGTATTAAATCTCTGTACCATAGTTTTCCACTGTCTTGGGGTAGAGTTCTCTTGCTTCAGGGTACACTCAGGCACATTATTCTCTCAAGCTTCTCTTCCTTTTGTTATTATGTAGTTTTTTTGTTTTGTTTTTATAATAAGAACCTATTTTAATGTTACTGTTCTTAAACTTCTCTTTTAGTTTATTTCCTTAATACCTTTCCTCACTAAGCTAATTTTCCTGTTACGGCCCTTGGGCTTATAGCATTCTGTTTTTCCAACTGGGGTTGTAGCTTTGCAAATTATAATGATTATAATTAAAATTATGTACAGATTTTTTTCTTATTATTGTATCATTCACCTGGTCCGTCAACTAATAGAAACCCTGTTCGGATTTGCTCTCATTTTGATTAGCTGATAACAGATTTTTTCTATGGTAACTCTACCGCACGTGTTTCCTACACGCTCGTACACTGAAACGGTTTTGCTGTTTTATCTTATCACTTGCTCTTCCATGCACTGCTAATAGATCAACTTGTGTTATCAATGCTGGGCATGCCTTATCAGGTTTGAATTTTTGTGACATTCTTCCTCGGAAGTCGCTGTATATAAACTCAATGATTGTTTAATAAAGTTCAGTTGCATTCGCCTCGCCTATCGATTATCATGTAACTGGCACCTCGCACAGAACCGAGTGTGAATGCAAGTGCCAAAGTATATTCTGGACGCTGGACTTTGTAAATGTTAAATTCTTGTGTGTGTGGCTCTCGAGTTTGCTGTGGAGTGGCATTTCATCGCAGTGCGGTTTCCATGTCAGAGACAGTACCCCTAACAAGGAAAATGGATTTCTCTGGGGAAAAGGGATCTGTTCACCGACAAGAAACAACGGATACATATTTTTCATTTTATTTTGTCTCTCTTGATGGGAGCCTTCATGAAGATATAGCGAAGCACCTTCCTTTCCATTTATTTTCTAATTCTTACTATCATTTATAATATTCTAAGAAATATTCCATGTAGCTAAAACTTTTTTAAACTCTAATCATGACGTTCTTTTTTCATGATAATAGAAACAAATTGTATTTAATTCATTTCCTAATGTTTAAGTAATATCATTAATTGTAATTATGTACTCATTATGTTTAATATTGCTTTGAAATACCTTAAAAAGGGTATTTTATTCTGATAGATGTAGTTTTTATGAATATGCAATTTATTATACTGTATATCTATATATCTTTCTTGCCAATTCTAAGATATGTTCCTTTTCTGAATAGCACTTTTATCTCATTCAGAATTTTCTAAATTTGTGTTTTTCATGATAACAATGGAAAACATATTTTTAATCTCTTTTGCTTGGAGTCAATAAATCCTCGCATACTAATATACAGAATAAATTGAAGATCGCTTAAATTTACACAAATTAATAACGTTCTCAAAATTAACATTATAATTGAATAAACAGTTGTATTTATGTGAAGTGTTGCTTTGAAAACATTATATCATCAAATAATACTACGACAGAGTCATTCATTCATACATACATACAGACATACATAAATACATACATAAATACATACATACAAGTGAGATGTTCCGTATGACATTACAATTGTGAAGAAAATATATTCTAACCAAGTGGACAGAAACACACCTGGATTGTAATTGAGTATTTTTTCGATGTAAATAATTCCTGATAACTTTCCGCTCGCAAGCAGTGGCTTCAGGTTCGATTTAAGTGTGAAACACAAATAAGTAACAGACACCGATTCTATACGATGCTAGGTAATATGAAAGAATAAAAAGATGGGTATTATGCTTATTTATTCTAAACTATACTTCGTGGATGAATGATGCAACCTCTCTTTCGAGTGGATAACGTCATGAAAGGTAGTGTTGGTCATGTCATTGGGGTGTATCATTCAGGTTCTAAATCAGCCTCTATCGAAGAGACTTGAAATATTCAGATTGGCAACTATAGAGGAGACAACCTTCTTCCATTTGGTGCCCAAAGTAGACACAAATACAGAAATAGCTTAAATATCAACCCTAAAAAGCATCGACGAGATCCATCACAGATGCAAATGTTTGCATCTGTTAGGCATTTCCAGATGAGTGTTCAGTACCATACCACAATTGAATGAGAGATCTGTGGTGCTGAGATCAAGCAATGATGCAAATCTCCCACCAGGAAACTCTCACCATAACTTGTACTTCATCATTGCATATCCCCCTAAATGCATTATCAGATAGAGCAGTCGATATAAAATATCTCAGAAAATAGATCAGCGCATGTATGCAGTGTTTTGCTATTTTGTACTTTTGGGCCGAGTCTTTTTATTGTTCCCATCGAGAGGACTGACTTACTCTCAATGGACACGAGTGATTAGGAGAAGTTCACATTTAGGAGGGATCACCTAAATGTATTTACAAACACAACCAGACACACGCTCATATATATATATATATATATATATATATATATATATATATATATATATATATATATATATATATATATATATATATGAAGGTGTGTTTTTACCTGTGATGTAAATATGTTAGATAATATATGAGCATAATCTATCTCTAAATAAATTTTGGAAGGAAAATAAATCAACCTTAATCTGACAGAAAAGTTTCATTTGATTAGGATTTTGATCGTGTTAATGAGACAAAGGCTGTGCAGTAGAGCCAGCTAGACTTTTCATATATAAACCTACCCTTCTAAGCAAAAATTCTATAAAATTTTACCATTTTCAAATAAATATTAACATGACATGAATGGTCCTAAAACCTTTGGAGAATCCTATTCCTATTTTACCCCAGAGCTTAAAGAATACGGTAGCTTTTGCAGCAAATTTGCATGACACCAGAAATGTTGCGATTCTTTAGCATCCTCCCGAGAAACACTTGTCTGGAGTTCAAAAATGAAATTCTCTTATACGGAATCGGTAAGATATAAAGCCGTAGTGGATATATGTAAAATGAAGATACAAAGGTTTCTTGTTAGGGTAAAAAGACATGATAAAAAGTAATCTTGTTTGGAAAATATGATATACTCTTTAGTTCATGGTAGGTTGTATAAGAGGAATTAAAACTTTGGTTGCTACTGTACAGGAAAGGAAAGGCTGCTTTGTTGTGACGTCTAATAGTAACAAACATTATTTTCCTATGGGATATAGACGGTTGTTCAGGAGAAGATAATATCTGATGTAAAATGATACAATACGAAGAATTGAATGCTAGAAAAAATAAACATAAGAAAATCAATATATCAAAAAAGTTTGCTCATGTTAAATAGACTCTCCAATATATACCAAAATAAATCTGTTACATAAGTGAGCAAAACCAAATTTACTTTTCCTAAATAATGACCAAACTATCCAAAAAACACAACATATAAAAAAACTAAAACACTCATGAGTTTAATTTCCTTGCGCAAACTCATGGAAACTCCAAAGTTAGGCTGATTTCTTAGAGACTTAGATGGAGGGAAGTTTAGAGCTTTAATGATAGACCCCCCCCCCCCATGATATGACCGACACTAGCTTTTTAGACATTTAGTTCGAATTGGGCCATTAAGATGCATTAATGTCGATTTCTGTTTGTTCTCGACAGAGACCCTTTGTGATTCCTCAGTTGGTAGTCGAGAAGACCCATATTCTCCTTTTTCTTTTCTCAAAAGTAAACTATATTTCCTTTTCCTGGCCCAGGCCAAAAGACAAGAAAATTACTGAGGCTTTATTATTGGGAAACTGTTGAATATCAGAATCTATAATAGAGGGATATGAATTTAAAAGAAAAAAAAATAGAAGTATGTAGAGATTTCCAAAGCTTGGCCGTAGAATGATAGAAATATATGGAAATTAAAAAGCAAGGGATTATAGACTTCATACGAGTTGAGAGTATTAATAGTTCTCTCTCTCTCTCTCTCTCTCTCTCTCTCTCTCTCTCTCTCTCTCTCTCTCTCTCTCTCTCTCTCTCTCTCTCTCAATCACTCCAGTATCTGTGAAGTTGCACTCATCACTTCCCACTGTTTCCTGACTAATGGAAGATCATCTGCTGAATAATCAAGGATTGGTGATGTTAGCTGAAGATCACGTAAATGTTTGGTAAAAGGACTAGATATCTGAGCAAGATAATGATGATGGACGCAGTCATTATAAGGCCAGTTTTAATTTTAACAAGACAAGTGTTTTGTCAAGGAAGCAAGAGCAAATATATATAAATAGTTTGGGAAAATGAGAATAAAAACCCTTAAAGAGAGAGAGGGGAGATTGCCAAAAAAAAAAAAAAAAAAATCAGCATCAAGAGAGGAAAGGGGAAATGTTTATTAATAGTACGCAAGAAAATATTTTTAAGAGGATAAAGTGGTCATAGTCGTTAACATTACCCATACCATAAGGAGATGTATTACTTAAAAAAAAAAAAAAAGAAAAAAAAAGTCATATGTACAGATATGGATGATAGTCAGCTATAAACGTAGGAAAATTTTAGAAAAATATTCTCTCTTATTCAATTTTAGAGAAATATTCCACTTTAAGCAATGTGTTTTTCTCTAGAAAAACTAAGCTCCTCTAATACCTTTTTTTTTTCTTTTTAAATAAACACCTCTGGATCGGAGTCAAATGGATGGATGTAGGCGTGAACTGCATTTCAGCATGGACGCGTTTAAGTGTCTTTGAACCCCTTCCCGAATATGACAAGTCCTCATTTGTTATTTAAAAAAAGAAAAAAAAAAGCCTTTGTGTGTCTTGATAAGAAAATTGCCTGAAAACCTTTCCAAGATCTGTCAGGTACCCCTCTTTTGAAATATTTTATAAGAACGTTATCAGACATGAACTAACAATTCTATTTACTTTCCAGATTGGAAAGACTACTCGGATTATTCTTTCGATGCTTGAAATTGTAATTTATTGCTCTATCTTAATTCTTCAAACATCTCTAGGAGGAACTCTGATGATGGACGGGACTTCTCCCTTCCTCTCCAGACGATGGAAGATCAGAATGAGAGGATTAAAAACGACCCTTCAAAGGTACAATTTAGGTTATCGGTAACATGAGAGAGAGAGAGAGAGAGAGAGAGAGAGAGAGAGAGAGAGAGAAAGAGAGAGAAAGAGAGATTGTACTCGAATCAGAAGTGAATGGAGAAAACAAACAAAAAGATCAGAATGATTATGTGAGGAGGAAAATTCCGACCGTCTTTTGTTAATGATAAAAGTACAATTTAATGAAATCAAGCAAAATGAAATGTACTCGAGAGAAAATAAATAAATGAACAAAGAGAAATAATAGGAAAATGATAGAAAAATTATGATCATAAAGAAAAGGGAAATTTGTTACATGGCCCCTATTGAAAGGATCAAAACAAGAGGAGGGATTCCATTAACAAACAACCCGAAGCAAAGAGGGAGATCTTCCAAAAATAACTAAGAACAAATTCGTGTAAAAATGGAAACAATTGTTATTATTTAATGAAACTCAAATAATTTGAACAAAGTCTTTGACTGATGAACATTGAAATAAAAATATTTTAAACTTTATTTAGTATAATAATTTTGTAAAACAGTAGAGAGGTACCTGCTGGCTTGTGTAACCTAAATATAGCTTCAATATCAAACCTCAATTTAATGGTTGTTTGCTTCAAATTTAGACAAAAGCAGTCTATCACCATCTATTCTTACTTTGCCAACAATGTTTGGTATCCTTGATGGAGT
The DNA here is from genome assembly GCF_036898095.1 of Palaemon carinicauda. Taxonomy (NCBI): domain Eukaryota; kingdom Metazoa; phylum Arthropoda; class Malacostraca; order Decapoda; family Palaemonidae; genus Palaemon; species Palaemon carinicauda. Next base: position 30,119,514 of record NC_090728.1, on the reverse strand, counting down.
AATGAATTCATTAAATGGATATTAGGAAAGGAACTCGAATATCTTTAATTTATCAATAGGGAAAATGAAAATGAAAAGATATTACGATTCTTCAATAAAACGACTTTACATTAATAGTTGAATGAAATGATATACTTTTTCAGTAGTGAATGAGTTGACTATGATGCAGCGATTTAATTTCCATCTGCCTTTTTAATTCTGAAGTTTACGAAATCAGGATAAAAACGCTACATCAATAAATATAACTTCCCACTATTTCGATCGCATCATTAGGAATGATTAACTGACCGACTGCTTAGGAAATCAGATATTCAGTTATTTCTGTCTGATTCGTAATATCTCCGTAGTGGACATGATTACATACCATTTGTTTATTGCCCATAGAGCGGTTTATATTGCTTTTGACAGTCTATTCAGAACAATGATATTGAATAATACTTGCTGTAATATGTACCAATTCTTTTTACAGTTTTTAAGTTAGAAAGGAAAAAAATAGTATGATAATGAAGCATCTTTGTTCAGTTGATAACTTATCTAATTGGTGAGTATCTTTTGTTGCCATGGCTCAGTTAGATATCCGCTGACCTGATATACGTCAACAAATTAACATTGCCCATTTCCAGAAACGAAGGGTTTTCTAAAGTGTTCGAATTATGTTACAAATAAAAGAGAGAGAAAATTACAGAAATGTCTTTTAAATAGCAAACAATGAATGAGGGGATGTATTTCAATCGAAAAAAATTACTTATAAAAAAATTGGGTCTATCATAACATTTATTATCAAACTTCCTCGCTCGATGACTACAATGAGAGGAGAGAAAAGAGTAAGGTTGCAATTCGAACTTTTTCCTTTTATTCCTTTTCTCTCTCGATGAATTTCCAGTAAAATTTTATTCCGTGGTTTTTTGATTCGGAAGAAATAAGTTAAGACGGGTTTCTTCTAAAGATTTTCACCCCCCTTATTTTGAGCTTCTTTTCTGTAATATAATGAAATTAAAGTAAAAAGAACGAAACTATGACATATTTGTTTTATCAAAACAGCGGTTATGAAAATCTCACAAAGATTTGTACATTACATTATTAGTGATCAAAATTATTAGAAACCTTATTTTCATATTAGTTTATGGTTGTGGAAGTAGTTATTAATGAAAATGGAAACAAAATTAAGTGTTTACGAATGCTCCATCAAACGAATTTGAGATAAGCCTATTGAATATATAATCGATTATCACAATAACGTTCCCGAAAAAGGTTTATTAAAAAAATCCACGGACAAGATGTCAGACCTGGAGGTAGTAGGTTTCCAGGGCCCCAGCCACCGATTGAGACTACCGCTAGAGAGTTATGGGGTCCTTTGATTGGCCAGTCAGTATTATATTGGATCCCTCTCTCTGGTTACAGCTCATTTTTCTTTTGCACATTCATCCATTGAATAATATCACCATTCTTTTACATTCTCCATTCTTCCAATACATCTGACAACACTAAGATTAGCAAACAATTTTTCATTGTTCAAGTTGTTAACTACTGCACCCTAGTTGTTCAGTTGCCTCTTTCCACTTGGTAAGGGTCGAAGACTCTCTTGCCCTATGGTAAGCAGCTCTTTTAGGACACTCAAAAAAGAAGTATTAAATCTCTGCACCCTAGTTGTTCAGTTGCCTCTTTCCACTTGGTAAGGGTCGAAGACTCTCTTGCCCTATGGTAAGCAGCTCTTTTAGGACACTCAAAAAAGAAGTATTAAATCTCTGCACCCTAGTTGTTCAGTTGCCTCTTTCCACTTGGTAAGGGTCGAAGACTCTCTTGCCCTATGGTAAGCAGCTCTTTTAGGACACTCAAAAAAGAAGTATTAAATCTCTGCACCCTAGTTGTTCAGTTGCCTCTTTCCACTTGGTAAGGGTCGAAGACTCTCTTGCCCTATGGTAAGCAGCTCTTTTAGGACACTCAAAAAAGAAGTATTAAATCTCTGCACCCTAGTTGTTCAGTTGCCTCTTTCCACTTGGTAAGGGTCGAAGACTCTCTTGCCCTATGGTAAGCAGCTCTTTTAGGACACTCAAAAAAGAAGTATTAAATCTCTGCACCCTAGTTGTTCAGTTGCCTCTTTCCACTTGGTAAGGATCGAAGACTCTCTTGCCCTATGGTAAGCAGCTCTTTTAGGACACTCAAAAAAGAAGTATTAAATCTCTGCACCCTAGTTGTTCAGTTGCCTCTTTCCACTTGGTAAGGGTCGAAGACTCTCTTGCCCTATGGTAAGCAGCTCTTTTAGGACACTCAAAAAAGAAGTATTAAATCTCTGCACCCTAGTTGTTCAGTTGCCTCTTTCCACTTGGTAAGGGTCGAAGACTCTCTTGCCCTATGGTAAGCAGCTCTTTTAGGACACTCAAAAAAGAAGTATTAAATCTCTGTACCATAGTTTTCCACTGTCTTGGGGTAGAGTTCTCTTGCTTCAGGGTACACTCAGGCACATTATTCTCTCAAGCTTCTCTTCCTTTTGTTATTATGTAGTTTTTTTGTTTTGTTTTTATAATAAGAACCTATTTTAATGTTACTGTTCTTAAACTTCTCTTTTAGTTTATTTCCTTAATACCTTTCCTCACTGAGCTAATTTTCCTGTTACGGCCCTTGGGCTTATAGCATTCTGTTTTTCCAACTGGGGTTGTAGCTTTGCAAATTATAATGATTATAATTAAAATTATGTACAGATTTTTTTCTTATTATTGTATCATTCACCTGGTCCGTCAACTAATAGAAACCCTGTTCGGATTTGCTCTCATTTTGATTAGCTGATAACAGATTTTTTCTATGGTAACTCTACCGCACGTGTTTCCTACACGCTCGTACACTGAAACGGTTTTGCTGTTTTATCTTATCACTTGCTCTTCCATGCACTGCTAATAGATCAACTTGTGTTATCAATGCTGGGCATGCCTTATCAGGTTTGAATTTTTGTGACATTCTTCCTCGGAAGTCGCTGTATATAAACTCAATGATTGTTTAATAAAGTTCAGTTGCATTCGCCTCGCCTATCGATTATCATGTAACTGGCACCTCGCACAGAACCGAGTGTGAATGCAAGTGCCAAAGTATATTCTGGACGCTGGACTTTGTAAATGTTAAATTCTTGTGTGTGTGGCTCTCGAGTTTGCTGTGGAGTGGCATTTCATCGCAGTGCGGTTTCCATGTCAGAGACAGTACCCCTAACAAGGAAAATGGATTTCTCTGGGGAAAAGGGATCTGTTCACCGACAAGAAACAACGGATACATATTTTTCATTTTATTTTGTCTCTCTTGATGGGAGCCTTCATGAAGATATAGCGAAGCACCTTCCTTTCCATTTATTTTCTAATTCTTACTATCATTTATAATATTCTAAGAAATATTCCATGTAGCTAAAACTTTTTTAAACTCTAATCATGACGTTCTTTTTTCATGATAATAGAAACAAATTGTATTTAATTCATTTCCTAATGTTTAAGTAATATCATTAATTGTAATTATGTACTCATTATGTTTAATATTGCTTTGAAATACCTTAAAAAGGGTATTTTATTCTGATAGATGTAGTTTTTATGAATATGCAATTTATTATACTGTATATCTATATATCTTTCTTGCCAATTCTAAGATATGTTCCTTTTCTGAATAGCACTTTTATCTCATTCAGAATTTTCTAAATTTGTGTTTTTCATGATAACAATGGAAAACATATTTTTAATCTCTTTTGCTTGGAGTCAATAAATCCTCGCATACTAATATACAGAATAAATTGAAGATCGCTTAAATTTACACAAATTAATAACGTTCTCAAAATTAACATTATAATTGAATAAACAGTTGTATTTATGTGAAGTGTTGCTTTGAAAACATTATATCATCAAATAATACTACGACAGAGTCATTCATTCATACATACATACAGACATACATAAATACATACATAAATACATACATACAAGTGAGATGTTCCGTATGACATTACAATTGTGAAGAAAATATATTCTAACCAAGTGGACAGAAACACACCTGGATTGTAATTGAGTATTTTTTCGATGTAAATAATTCCTGATAACTTTCCGCTCGCAAGCAGTGGCTTCAGGTTCGATTTAAGTGTGAAACACAAATAAGTAACAGACACCGATTCTATACGATGCTAGGTAATATGAAAGAATAAAAAGATGGGTATTATGCTTATTTATTCTAAACTATACTTCGTGGATGAATGATGCAACCTCTCTTTCGAGTGGATAACGTCATGAAAGGTAGTGTTGGTCATGTCATTGGGGTGTATCATTCAGGTTCTAAATCAGCCTCTATCGAAGAGACTTGAAATATTCAGATTGGCAACTATAGAGGAGACAACCTTCTTCCATTTGGTGCCCAAAGTAGACACAAATACAGAAATAGCTTAAATATCAACCCTAAAAAGCATCGACGAGATCCATCACAGATGCAAATGTTTGCATCTGTTAGGCATTTCCAGATGAGTGTTCAGTACCATACCACAATTGAATGAGAGATCTGTGGTGCTGAGATCAAGCAATGATGCAAATCTCCCACCAGGAAACTCTCACCATAACTTGTACTTCATCATTGCATATCCCCCTAAATGCATTATCAGATAGAGCAGTCGATATAAAATATCTCAGAAAATAGATCAGCGCATGTATGCAGTGTTTTGCTATTTTGTACTTTTGGGCCGAGTCTTTTTATTGTTCCCATCGAGAGGACTGACTTACTCTCAATGGACACGAGTGATTAGGAGAAGTTCACATTTAGGAGGGATCACCTAAATGTATTTACAAACACAACCAGACACACGCTCATATATATATATATATATATATATATATATATATATATATATATATATATATATATATATATATATATGAAGGTGTGTTTTTACCTGTGATGTAAATATGTTAGATAATATATGAGCATAATCTATCTCTAAATAAATTTTGGAAGGAAAATAAATCAACCTTAATCTGACAGAAAAGTTTCATTTGATTAGGATTTTGATCGTGTTAATGAGACAAAGGCTGTGCAGTAGAGCCAGCTAGACTTTTCATATATAAACCTACCCTTCTAAGCAAAAATTCTATAAAATTTTACCATTTTCAAATAAATATTAACATGACATGAATGGTCCTAAAACCTTTGGAGAATCCTATTCCTATTTTACCCCAGAGCTTAAAGAATACGGTAGCTTTTGCAGCAAATTTGCATGACACCAGAAATGTTGCGATTCTTTAGCATCCTCCCGAGAAACACTTGTCTGGAGTTCAAAAATGAAATTCTCTTATACGGAATCGGTAAGATATAAAGCCGTAGTGGATATATGTAAAATGAAGATACAAAGGTTTCTTGTTAGGGTAAAAAGACATGATAAAAAGTAATCTTGTTTGGAAAATATGATATACTCTTTAGTTCATGGTAGGTTGTATAAGAGGAATTAAAACTTTGGTTGCTACTGTACAGGAAAGGAAAGGCTGCTTTGTTGTGACGTCTAATAGTAACAAACATTATTTTCCTATGGGATATAGACGGTTGTTCAGGAGAAGATAATATCTGATGTAAAATGATACAATACGAAGAATTGAATGCTAGAAAAAATAAACATAAGAAAATCAATATATCAAAAAAGTTTGCTCATGTTAAATAGACTCTCCAATATATACCAAAATAAATCTGTTACATAAGTGAGCAAAACCAAATTTACTTTTCCTAAATAATGACCAAACTATCCAAAAAACACAACATATAAAAAAACTAAAACACTCATGAGTTTAATTTCCTTGCGCAAACTCATGGAAACTCCAAAGTTAGGCTGATTTCTTAGAGACTTAGATGGAGGGAAGTTTAGAGCTTTAATGATAGACCCCCCCCCCCCATGATATGACCGACACTAGCTTTTTAGACATTTAGTTCGAATTGGGCCATTAAGATGCATTAATGTCGATTTCTGTTTGTTCTCGACAGAGACCCTTTGTGATTCCTCAGTTGGTAGTCGAGAAGACCCATATTCTCCTTTTTCTTTTCTCAAAAGTAAACTATATTTCCTTTTCCTGGCCCAGGCCAAAAGACAAGAAAATTACTGAGGCTTTATTATTGGGAAACTGTTGAATATCAGAATCTATAATAGAGGGATATGAATTTAAAAGAAAAAAAAATAGAAGTATGTAGAGATTTCCAAAGCTTGGCCGTAGAATGATAGAAATATATGGAAATTAAAAAGCAAGGGATTATAGACTTCATACGAGTTGAGAGTATTAATAGTTCTCTCTCTCTCTCTCTCTCTCTCTCTCTCTCTCTCTCTCTCTCTCTCTCTCTCTCTCTCTCTCTCTCTCTCTCTCAATCACTCCAGTATCTGTGAAGTTGCACTCATCACTTCCCACTGTTTCCTGACTAATGGAAGATCATCTGCTGAATAATCAAGGATTGGTGATGTTAGCTGAAGATCACGTAAATGTTTGGTAAAAGGACTAGATATCTGAGCAAGATAATGATGATGGACGCAGTCATTATAAGGCCAGTTTTAATTTTAACAAGACAAGTGTTTTGTCAAGGAAGCAAGAGCAAATATATATAAATAGTTTGGGAAAATGAGAATAAAAACCCTTAAAGAGAGAGAGGGGAGATTGCCAAAAAAAAAAAAAAAAAAATCAGCATCAAGAGAGGAAAGGGGAAATGTTTATTAATAGTACGCAAGAAAATATTTTTAAGAGGATAAAGTGGTCATAGTCGTTAACATTACCCATACCATAAGGAGATGTATTACTTAAAAAAAAAAAAAAAGAAAAAAAAAGTCATATGTACAGATATGGATGATAGTCAGCTATAAACGTAGGAAAATTTTAGAAAAATATTCTCTCTTATTCAATTTTAGAGAAATATTCCACTTTAAGCAATGTGTTTTTCTCTAGAAAAACTAAGCTCCTCTAATACCTTTTTTTTTTCTTTTTAAATAAACACCTCTGGATCGGAGTCAAATGGATGGATGTAGGCGTGAACTGCATTTCAGCATGGACGCGTTTAAGTGTCTTTGAACCCCTTCCCGAATATGACAAGTCCTCATTTGTTATTTAAAAAAAGAAAAAAAAAAGCCTTTGTGTGTCTTGATAAGAAAATTGCCTGAAAACCTTTCCAAGATCTGTCAGGTACCCCTCTTTTGAAATATTTTATAAGAACGTTATCAGACATGAACTAACAATTCTATTTACTTTCCAGATTGGAAAGACTACTCGGATTATTCTTTCGATGCTTGAAATTGTAATTTATTGCTCTATCTTAATTCTTCAAACATCTCTAGGAGGAACTCTGATGATGGACGGGACTTCTCCCTTCCTCTCCAGACGATGGAAGATCAGAATGAGAGGATTAAAAACGACCCTTCAAAGGTACAATTTAGGTTATCGGTAACATGAGAGAGAGAGAGAGAGAGAGAGAGAGAGAGAGAGAGAGAGAGAGAGAGAGAGAGAAAGAGAGAGAGAGATTGTACTCGAATCAGAAGTGAATGGAGAAAACAAACAAAAAGATCAGAATGATTATGTGAGGAGGAAAATTCCGACCGTCTTTTGTTAATGATAAAAGTACAATTTAATGAAATCAAGCAAAATGAAATGTACTCGAGAGAAAATAAATAAATGAACAAAGAGAAATAATAGGAAAATGATAGAAAAATTATGATCATAAAGAAAAGGGAAATTTGTTACATGGCCCCTATTGAAAGGATCAAAACAAGAGGAGGGATTCCATTAACAAACAACCCGAAGCAAAGAGGGAGATCTTCCAAAAATAACTAAGAACAAATTCGTGTAAAAATGGAAACAATTGTTATTATTTAATGAAACTCAAATAATTTGAACAAAGTCTTTGACTGATGAACATTGAAATAAAAATATTTTAAACTTTATTTAGTATAATAATTTTGTAAAACAGTAGAGAGGTACCTGCTGGCTTGTGTAACCTAAATATAGCTTCAATATCAAACCTCAATTTAATGGTTGTTTGCTTCAAATTTAGACAAAAGCAGTCTATCACCATCTATTCTTACTTTGCCAACAATGTTTGGTATCCTTGATGGAGTAATGAATTCATTAAATGGATATTAGGAAAGGAACTCGAATATCTTTAATTTATCAATAGGGAAAATGAAAATGAAAAGATATTACGATTCTTCAATAAAACGACTTTACATTAATAGTTGAATGAAATGATATACTTTTTCAGTAGTGAATGAGTTGACTATGATGCAGCGATTTAATTTCCATCTGCCTTTTTAATTCTGAAGTTTACGAAATCAGGATAAAAACGCTACATCAATAAATATAACTTCCCACTATTTCGATCGCATCATTAGGAATGATTAACTGACCGACTGCTTAGGAAATCAGATATTCAGTTATTTCTGTCTGATTCGTAATATCTCCGTAGTGGACATGATTACATACCATTTGTTTATTGCCCATAGAGCGGTTTATATTGCTTTTGACAGTCTATTCAGAACAATGATATTGAATAATACTTGCTGTAATATGTACCAATTCTTTTTACAGTTTTTAAGTTAGAAAGGAAAAAAATAGTATGATAATGAAGCATCTTTGTTCAGTTGATAACTTATCTAATTGGTGAGTATCTTTTGTTGCCATGGCTCAGTTAGATATCCGCTGACCTGATATACGTCAACAAATTAACATTGCCCATTTCCAGAAACGAAGGGTTTTCTAAAGTGTTCGAATTATGTTACAAATAAAAGAGAGAGAAAATTACAGAAATGTCTTTTAAATAGCAAACAATGAATGAGGGGATGTATTTCAATCGAAAAAAATTACTTATAAAAAAATTGGGTCTATCATAACATTTATTATCAAACTTCCTCGCTCGATGACTACAATGAGAGGAGAGAAAAGAGTAAGGTTGCAATTCGAACTTTTTCCTTTTATTCCTTTTCTCTCTCGATGAATTTCCAGTAAAATTTTATTCCGTGGTTTTTTGATTCGGAAGAAATAAGTTAAGACGGGTTTCTTCTAAAGATTTTCACCCCCCTTATTTTGAGCTTCTTTTCTGTAATATAATGAAATTAAAGTAAAAAGAACGAAACTATGACATATTTGTTTTATCAAAACAGCGGTTATGAAAATCTCACAAAGATTTGTACATTACATTATTAGTGATCAAAATTATTAGAAACCTTATTTTCATATTAGTTTATGGTTGTGGAAGTAGTTATTAATGAAAATGGAAACAAAATTAAGTGTTTACGAATGCTCCATCAAACGAATTTGAGATAAGCCTATTGAATATATAATCGATTATCACAATAACGTTCCCGAAAAAGGTTTATTAAAAAAATCCACGGACAAGATGTCAGACCTGGAGGTAGTAGGTTTCCAGGGCCCCAGCCACCGATTGAGACTACCGCTAGAGAGTTATGGGGTCCTTTGATTGGCCAGTCAGTATTATATTGGATCCCTCTCTCTGGTTACAGCTCATTTTTCTTTTGCACATTCATCCATTGAATAATATCACCATTCTTTTACATTCTCCATTCTTCCAATACATCTGACAACACTAAGATTAGCAAACAATTTTTCATTGTTCAAGTTGTTAACTACTGCACCCTAGTTGTTCAGTTGCCTCTTTCCACTTGGTAAGGGTCGAAGACTCTCTTGCCCTATGGTAAGCAGCTCTTTTAGGACACTCAAAAAAGAAGTATTAAATCTCTGCACCCTAGTTGTTCAGTTGCCTCTTTCCACTTGGTAAGGGTCGAAGACTCTCTTGCCCTATGGTAAGCAGCTCTTTTAGGACACTCAAAAAAGAAGTATTAAATCTCTGCACCCTAGTTGTTCAGTTGCCTCTTTCCACTTGGTAAGGGTCGAAGACTCTCTTGCCCTATGGTAAGCAGCTCTTTTAGGACACTCAAAAAAGAAGTATTAAATCTCTGCACCCTAGTTGTTCAGTTGCCTCTTTCCACTTGGTAAGGGTCGAAGACTCTCTTGCCCTATGGTAAGCAGCTCTTTTAGGACACTCAAAAAAGAAGTATTAAATCTCTGCACCCTAGTTGTTCAGTTGCCTCTTTCCACTTGGTAAGGGTCGAAGACTCTCTTGCCCTATGGTAAGCAGCTCTTTTAGGACACTCAAAAAAGAAGTATTAAATCTCTGCACCCTAGTTGTTCAGTTGCCTCTTTCCACTTGGTAAGGATCGAAGACTCTCTTGCCCTATGGTAAGCAGCTCTTTTAGGACACTCAAAAAAGAAGTATTAAATCTCTGCACCCTAGTTGTTCAGTTGCCTCTTTCCACTTGGTAAGGGTCGAAGACTCTCTTGCCCTATGGTAAGCAGCTCTTTTAGGACACTCAAAAAAGAAGTATTAAATCTCTGCACCCTAGTTGTTCAGTTGCCTCTTTCCACTTGGTAAGGGTCGAAGACTCTCTTGCCCTATGGTAAGCAGCTCTTTTAGGACACTCAAAAAAGAAGTATTAAATCTCTGTACCATAGTTTTCCACTGTCTTGGGGTAGAGTTCTCTTGCTTCAGGGTACACTCAGGCACATTATTCTCTCAAGCTTCTCTTCCTTTTGTTATTATGTAGTTTTTTTGTTTTGTTTTTATAATAAGAACCTATTTTAATGTTACTGTTCTTAAACTTCTCTTTTAGTTTATTTCCTTAATACCTTTCCTCACTGAGCTAATTTTCCTGTTACGGCCCTTGGGCTTATAGCATTCTGTTTTTCCAACTGGGGTTGTAGCTTTGCAAATTATAATGATTATAATTAAAATTATGTACAGATTTTTTTCTTATTATTGTATCATTCACCTGGTCCGTCAACTAATAGAAACCCTGTTCGGATTTGCTCTCATTTTGATTAGCTGATAACAGATTTTTTCTATGGTAACTCTACCGCACGTGTTTCCTACACGCTCGTACACTGAAACGGTTTTGCTGTTTTATCTTATCACTTGCTCTTCCATGCACTGCTAATAGATCAACTTGTGTTATCAATGCTGGGCATGCCTTATCAGGTTTGAATTTTTGTGACATTCTTCCTCGGAAGTCGCTGTATATAAACTCAATGATTGTTTAATAAAGTTCAGTTGCATTCGCCTCGCCTATCGATTATCATGTAACTGGCACCTCGCACAGAACCGAGTGTGAATGCAAGTGCCAAAGTATATTCTGGACGCTGGACTTTGTAAATGTTAAATTCTTGTGTGTGTGGCTCTCGAGTTTGCTGTGGAGTGGCATTTCATCGCAGTGCGGTTTCCATGTCAGAGACAGTACCCCTAACAAGGAAAATGGATTTCTCTGGGGAAAAGGGATCTGTTCACCGACAAGAAACAACGGATACATATTTTTCATTTTATTTTGTCTCTCTTGATGGGAGCCTTCATGAAGATATAGCGAAGCACCTTCCTTTCCATTTATTTTCTAATTCTTACTATCATTTATAATATTCTAAGAAATATTCCATGTAGCTAAAACTTTTTTAAACTCTAATCATGACGTTCTTTTTTCATGATAATAGAAACAAATTGTATTTAATTCATTTCCTAATGTTTAAGTAATATCATTAATTGTAATTATGTACTCATTATGTTTAATATTGCTTTGAAATACCTTAAAAAGGGTATTTTATTCTGATAGATGTAGTTTTTATGAATATGCAATTTATTATACTGTATATCTATATATCTTTCTTGCCAATTCTAAGATATGTTCCTTTTCTGAATAGCACTTTTATCTCATTCAGAATTTTCTAAATTTGTGTTTTTCATGATAACAATGGAAAACATATTTTTAATCTCTTTTGCTTGGAGTCAATAAATCCTCGCATACTAATATACAGAATAAATTGAAGATCGCTTAAATTTACACAAATTAATAACGTTCTCAAAATTAACATTATAATTGAATAAACAGTTGTATTTATGTGAAGTGTTGCTTTGAAAACATTATATCATCAAATAATACTACGACAGAGTCATTCATTCATACATACATACAGACATACATAAATACATACATAAATACATACATACAAGTGAGATGTTCCGTATGACATTACAATTGTGAAGAAAATATATTCTAACCAAGTGGACAGAAACACACCTGGATTGTAATTGAGTATTTTTTCGATGTAAATAATTCCTGATAACTTTCCGCTCGCAAGCAGTGGCTTCAGGTTCGATTTAAGTGTGAAACACAAATAAGTAACAGACACCGATTCTATACGATGCTAGGTAATATGAAAGAATAAAAAGATGGGTATTATGCTTATTTATTCTAAACTATACTTCGTGGATGAATGATGCAACCTCTCTTTCGAGTGGATAACGTCATGAAAGGTAGTGTTGGTCATGTCATTGGGGTGTATCATTCAGGTTCTAAATCAGCCTCTATCGAAGAGACTTGAAATATTCAGATTGGCAACTATAGAGGAGACAACCTTCTTCCATTTGGTGCCCAAAGTAGACACAAATACAGAAATAGCTTAAATATCAACCCTAAAAAGCATCGACGAGATCCATCACAGATGCAAATGTTTGCATCTGTTAGGCATTTCCAGATGAGTGTTCAGTACCATACCACAATTGAATGAGAGATCTGTGGTGCTGAGATCAAGCAATGATGCAAATCTCCCACCAGGAAACTCTCACCATAACTTGTACTTCATCATTGCATATCCCCCTAAATGCATTATCAGATAGAGCAGTCGATATAAAATATCTCAGAAAATAGATCAGCGCATGTATGCAGTGTTTTGCTATTTTGTACTTTTGGGCCGAGTCTTTTTATTGTTCCCATCGAGAGGACTGACTTACTCTCAATGGACACGAGTGATTAGGAGAAGTTCACATTTAGGAGGGATCACCTAAATGTATTTACAAACACAACCAGACACACGCTCATATATATATATATATATATATATATATATATATATATATATATATATATATATATATATATATGAAGGTGTGTTTTTACCTGTGATGTAAATATGTTAGATAATATATGAGCATAATCTATCTCTAAATAAATTTTGGAAGGAAAATAAATCAACCTTAATCTGACAGAAAAGTTTCATTTGATTAGGATTTTGATCGTGTTAATGAGACAAAGGCTGTGCAGTAGAGCCAGCTAGACTTTTCATATATAAACCTACCCTTCTAAGCAAAAATTCTATAAAATTTTACCATTTTCAAATAAATATTAACATGACATGAATGGTCCTAAAACCTTTGGAGAATCCTATTCCTATTTTACCCCAGAGCTTAAAGAATACGGTAGCTTTTGCAGCAAATTTGCATGACACCAGAAATGTTGCGATTCTTTAGCATCCTCCCGAGAAACACTTGTCTGGAGTTCAAAAATGAAATTCTCTTATACGGAATCGGTAAGATATAAAGCCGTAGTGGATATATGTAAAATGAAGATACAAAGGTTTCTTGTTAGGGTAAAAAGACATGATAAAAAGTAATCTTGTTTGGAAAATATGATATACTCTTTAGTTCATGGTAGGTTGTATAAGAGGAATTAAAACTTTGGTTGCTACTGTACAGGAAAGGAAAGGCTGCTTTGTTGTGACGTCTAATAGTAACAAACATTATTTTCCTATGGGATATAGACGGTTGTTCAGGAGAAGATAATATCTGATGTAAAATGATACAATACGAAGAATTGAATGCTAGAAAAAATAAACATAAGAAAATCAATATATCAAAAAAGTTTGCTCATGTTAAATAGACTCTCCAATATATACCAAAATAAATCTGTTACATAAGTGAGCAAAACCAAATTTACTTTTCCTAAATAATGACCAAACTATCCAAAAAACACAACATATAAAAAAACTAAAACACTCATGAGTTTAATTTCCTTGCGCAAACTCATGGAAACTCCAAAGTTAGGCTGATTTCTTAGAGACTTAGATGGAGGGAAGTTTAGAGCTTTAATGATAGACCCCCCCCCCCCCCATGATATGACCGACACTAGCTTTTTAGACATTTAGTTCGAATTGGGCCATTAAGATGCATTAATGTCGATTTCTGTTTGTTCTCGACAGAGACCCTTTGTGATTCCTCAGTTGGTAGTCGAGAAGACCCATATTCTCCTTTTTCTTTTCTCAAAAGTAAACTATATTTCCTTTTCCTGGCCCAGGCCAAAAGACAAGAAAATTACTGAGGCTTTATTATTGGGAAACTGTTGAATATCAGAATCTATAATAGAGGGATATGAATTTAAAAGAAAAAAAAATAGAAGTATGTAGAGATTTCCAAAGCTTGGCCGTAGAATGATAGAAATATATGGAAATTAAAAAGCAAGGGATTATAGACTTCATACGAGTTGAGAGTATTAATAGTTCTCTCTCTCTCTCTCTCTCTCTCTCTCTCTCTCTCTCTCTCTCTCTCTCTCTCTCTCTCTCTCTCTCTCTCTCTCTCTCTCTCTCTCAATCACTCCAGTATCTGTGAAGTTGCACTCATCACTTCCCACTGTTTCCTGACTAATGGAAGATCATCTGCTGAATAATCAAGGATTGGTGATGTTAGCTGAAGATCACGTAAATGTTTGGTAAAAGGACTAGATATCTGAGCAAGATAATGATGATGGACGCAGTCATTATAAGGCCAGTTTTAATTTTAACAAGACAAGTGTTTTGTCAAGGAAGCAAGAGCAAATATATATAAATAGTTTGGGAAAATGAGAATAAAAACCCTTAAAGAGAGAGAGGGGAGATTGCCAAAAAAAAAAAAAAAAAAATCAGCATCAAGAGAGGAAAGGGGAAATGTTTATTAATAGTACGCAAGAAAATATTTTTAAGAGGATAAAGTGGTCATAGTCGTTAACATTACCCATACCATAAGGAGATGTATTACTTAAAAAAAAAAAAAAAGAAAAAAAAAGTCATATGTACAGATATGGATGATAGTCAGCTATAAACGTAGGAAAATTTTAGAAAAATATTCTCTCTTATTCAATTTTAGAGAAATATTCCACTTTAAGCAATGTGTTTTTCTCTAGAAAAACTAAGCTCCTCTAATACCTTTTTTTTTTTCTTTTTAAATAAACACCTCTGGATCGGAGTCAAATGGATGGATGTAGGCGTGAACTGCATTTCAGCATGGACGCGTTTAAGTGTCTTTGAACCCCTTCCCGAATATGACAAGTCCTCATTTGTTATTTAAAAAAAGAAAAAAAAAAGCCTTTGTGTGTCTTGATAAGAAAATTGCCTGAAAACCTTTCCAAGATCTGTCAGGTACCCCTCTTTTGAAATATTTTATAAGAACGTTATCAGACATGAACTAACAATTCTATTTACTTTCCAGATTGGAAAGACTACTCGGATTATTCTTTCGATGCTTGAAATTGTAATTTATTGCTCTATCTTAATTCTTCAAACATCTCTAGGAGGAACTCTGATGATGGACGGGACTTCTCCCTTCCTCTCCAGACGATGGAAGATCAGAATGAGAGGATTAAAAACGACCCTTCAAAGGTACAATTTAGGTTATCGGTAACATGAGAGAGAGAGAGAGAGAGAGAGAGAGAGAGAGAGAGAGAGAGAGAGAGAGAGAGAGAGAGAAAGAGAGAGAAAGAGAGATTGTACTCGAATCAGAAGTGAATGGAGAAAACAAACAAAAAGATCAGAATGATTATGTGAGGAGGAAAATTCCGACCGTCTTTTGTTAATGATAAAAGTACAATTTAATGAAATCAAGCAAAATGAAATGTACTCGAGAGAAAATAAATAAATGAACAAAGAGAAATAATAGGAAAATGATAGAAAAATTATGATCATAAAGAAAAGGGAAATTTGTTACATGGCCCCTATTGAAAGGATCAAAACAAGAGGAGGGATTCCATTAACAAACAACCCGAAGCAAAGAGGGAGATCTTCCAAAAATAACTAAGAACAAATTCGTGTAAAAATGGAAACAATTGTTATTATTTAATGAAACTCAAATAATTTGAACAAAGTCTTTGACTGATGAACATTGAAATAAAAATATTTTAAACTTTATTTAGTATAATAATTTTGTAAAACAGTAGAGAGGTACCTGCTGGCTTGTGTAACCTAAATATAGCTTCAATATCAAACCTCAATTTAATGGTTGTTTGCTTCAAATTTAGACAAAAGCAGTCTATCACCATCTATTCTTACTTTGCCAACAATGTTTGGTATCCTTGATGGAGTAATGAATTCATTAAATGGATATTAGGAAAGGAACTCGAATATCTTTAATTTATCAATAGGGAAAATGAAAATGAAAAGATATTACGATTCTTCAATAAAACGACTTTACATTAATAGTTGAATGAAATGATATACTTTTTCAGTAGTGAATGAGTTGACTATGATGCAGCGATTTAATTTCCATCTGCCTTTTTAATTCTGAAGTTTACGAAATCAGGATAAAAACGCTACATCAATAAATATAACTTCCCACTATTTCGATCGCATCATTAGGAATGATTAACTGACCGACTGCTTAGGAAATCAGATATTCAGTTATTTCTGTCTGATTCGTAATATCTCCGTAGTGGACATGATTACATACCATTTGTTTATTGCCCATAGAGCGGTTTATATTGCTTTTGACAGTCTATTCAGAACAATGATATTGAATAATACTTGCTGTAATATGTACCAATTCTTTTTACAGTTTTTAAGTTAGAAAGGAAAAAAATAGTATGATAATGAAGCATCTTTGTTCAGTTGATAACTTATCTAATTGGTGAGTATCTTTTGTTGCCATGGCTCAGTTAGATATCCGCTGACCTGATATACGTCAACAAATTAACATTGCCCATTTCCAGAAACGAAGGGTTTTCTAAAGTGTTCGAATTATGTTACAAATAAAAGAGAGAGAAAATTACAGAAATGTCTTTTAAATAGCAAACAATGAATGAGGGGATGTATTTCAATCGAAAAAAATTACTTATAAAAAAATTGGGTCTATCATAACATTTATTATCAAACTTCCTCGCTCGATGACTACAATGAGAGGAGAGAAAAGAGTAAGGTTGCAATTCGAACTTTTTCCTTTTATTCCTTTTCTCTCTCGATGAATTTCCAGTAAAATTTTATTCCGTGGTTTTTTGATTCGGAAGAAATAAGTTAAGACGGGTTTCTTCTAAAGATTTTCACCCCCCTTATTTTGAGCTTCTTTTCTGTAATATAATGAAATTAAAGTAAAAAGAACGAAACTATGACATATTTGTTTTATCAAAACAGCGGTTATGAAAATCTCACAAAGATTTGTACATTACATTATTAGTGATCAAAATTATTAGAAACCTTATTTTCATATTAGTTTATGGTTGTGGAAGTAGTTATTAATGAAAATGGAAACAAAATTAAGTGTTTACGAATGCTCCATCAAACGAATTTGAGATAAGCCTATTGAATATATAATCGATTATCACAATAACGTTCCCGAAAAAGGTTTATTAAAAAAATCCACGGACAAGATGTCAGACCTGGAGGTAGTAGGTTTCCAGGGCCCCAGCCACCGATTGAGACTACCGCTAGAGAGTTATGGGGTCCTTTGATTGGCCAGTCAGTATTATATTGGATCCCTCTCTCTGGTTACAGCTCATTTTTCTTTTGCACATTCATCCATTGAATAATATCACCATTCTTTTACATTCTCCATTCTTCCAATACATCTGACAACACTAAGATTAGCAAACAATTTTTCATTGTTCAAGTTGTTAACTACTGCACCCTAGTTGTTCAGTTGCCTCTTTCCACTTGGTAAGGGTCGAAGACTCTCTTGCCCTATGGTAAGCAGCTCTTTTAGGACACTCAAAAAAGAAGTATTAAATCTCTGCACCCTAGTTGTTCAGTTGCCTCTTTCCACTTGGTAAGGGTCGAAGACTCTCTTGCCCTATGGTAAGCAGCTCTTTTAGGACACTCAAAAAAGAAGTATTAAATCTCTGCACCCTAGTTGTTCAGTTGCCTCTTTCCACTTGGTAAGGGTCGAAGACTCTCTTGCCCTATGGTAAGCAGCTCTTTTAGGACACTCAAAAAAGAAGTATTAAATCTCTGCACCCTAGTTGTTCAGTTGCCTCTTTCCACTTGGTAAGGGTCGAAGACTCTCTTGCCCTATGGTAAGCAGCTCTTTTAGGACACTCAAAAAAGAAGTATTAAATCTCTGCACCCTAGTTGTTCAGTTGCCTCTTTCCACTTGGTAAGGGTCGAAGACTCTCTTGCCCTATGGTAAGCAGCTCTTTTAGGACACTCAAAAAAGAAGTATTAAATCTCTGCACCCTAGTTGTTCAGTTGCCTCTTTCCACTTGGTAAGGGTCGAAGACTCTCTTGCCCTATGGTAAGCAGCTCTTTTAGGACACTCAAAAAAGAAGTATTAAATCTCTGTACCATAGTTTTCCACTGTCTTGGGGTAGAGTTCTCTTGCTTCAGGGTACACTCAGGCACATTATTCTCTCAAACTTCTCTTCCTTCTGTTATTATGTAGTTTTTTTGTTTTGTTTTTATAATAAGAACCTATTTTAATGTTACTGTTCTTAAACTTCTCTTTTAGTTTATTTCCTTAATACCTTTCCTCACTGAGCTAATTTTCCTGTTACGGCCCTTGGGCTTATAGCATTCTGTTTTTCCAACTGGGGTTGTAGCTTTGCAAATTATAATGATTATAATTAAAATTATGTACAGATTTTTTTTCTTATTATTGTATCATTCACCTGGTCCGTCAACTAATAGAAAGGAAAGCCCATAATGAAACAAAGCAAGGCTTCATAAGGATTTATCCTACGTGAACAAATTAAAACTCACCTTTCATGAGTCCCAGTGTAAAGGATTCAAGCTACCCCCAGTTTCAAGGTACCCCCTGGCAACTTTAAAATGGTTTCAGATTACCGGAAAGGTAGTTTGAAACCGGTTTCAAGCTAACTCCCCTGTTTTCAAGTTACCACCACATCGAAATAGAAAATAATCTATAAGATAATGCACATAAGCATCATAAATTTATTGCCGACTTCACAGCAGTAGAAAAAAAAAGTTTATTTTCGTATTTAAGAAAAAGAATTGTTTTCTTTTATCATCTCAAAAAAGATGCCATTCAGATGCTTCAGGCGCACCAAAGTCCAGAACGAGATGTGTACTTTGTTGGTATAGGCTACTCTTTCCAATTTACAAAGAAGTTTGAGATGTACTTAAAGACAAAAAGATACATGCCATATTTCCGACATTATGTTTTGAAAATAAAGAGAAAAGGATGCAATTTTATACTCATAATTAATGTCATTACTTGAATTTTAATTCTATAAAATCTCAACTTCAACTTGTTATTGATTTGTAACATTACTCAGTCGTACTATAAAGAAACGAGACACAAAATTGACACTTATAGGAAATAGTCTCTCAGGTCCGCGATGGGCATTCATTAATCGGCTTTATTACAGAAAGTATCCCTTATTAACCCTCCTTGTCTTGCGGCCAGGTAATGGCAGGAACCACCTACGAAGAAAGTAGCTTGCTGCTTGCGCTGCACACCAAGATGTAGAGAGAGAGAGAGAGAGAGAGAGAGAGAGAGAGAGAGAGAGAGAGAGAGAGAGAGAGAGATTATTATTATTATTATTATTATTATTATTTTTATTATTATTATTAGTCAAGGTGCAACTCTACTGGGAAGGGAAAAAAATAAGGAGAAAGAAATGAAGGAAAGAGATGAAATTAGAAAACAAAATTAACAAAAAGGCAAATGGGTATTGTATCATTAAAGAAATGTTTAAATCAAACAGATAAAAAGA
>NC_090728.1:30084743-30094743 GCF_036898095.1 Palaemon carinicauda | reverse complement strand
GTCATGGGAAGGAGGGTGAAGGTTAGTTTAGTGGTAGGCAGAAGAGAGGGGCATACATTATCCTTTTTTTTTCTCTCTCTCTCTCTCTATCTCTCTCTTAACTTAGGGTTTCACCTGGGGGGGGGATACGATGAGAGGAAGGCTTTGAACATTGGAATGTTGTCTAGAATATGCTTGGTTACTCTTTCAGAAGTAAGGGGTGGGGGGGAGGTTAAGGTTTGACGGAGGAGTATGGTGCTTGGACAGGAAAGGAGGTAGAGATCTAGTGGCTCCTCTCCGGACAGGTCATCACAGTATTGGCAGGGTCTGTCTTCTTCACTGATTATTCTCCAACAGCATCGATAGCCTAGTCTGAGCCGGTGGATAATGATTGCTAGGCCTCTGCTGGTGTCCTTCGTGATGTCGTGGGGGTGCATTTCTGTCACGTTTGCAGACCATTTTGGATCCCCCTATGGCGGCCTCTCTTATGTCGGACCTGATGTTGGATAGACAACGGTTGATCATTAGTTTTTTAAATTGTTTAATTGACCTACTTAGATTGATCCCAATTGTCGCACACTTGAGTGTGTCGTTAGCAAGTCTGTCTGCCGCCTTCTTCCCATGTACACCCACGTGGCTAGGGATCCAGTTTAGGGTAGCGTTGCGGTTCCTTTGGGCGTGGATTTGTGCAGTTGCCTTAATGGTGGTGAGCAGGAAAACGTTTTCAGTTGCACTGTTTTTAGTTATAGCTTGAATTGCTCCCCTAGAGTCCATGTGGACCGTTGTGTCCTCTGCTCTGCTTAGTGAATCTGCTAGGGCCTTGGCTATAGCGACCAACTCTGTTTGGAGTGTTGAGGCATGATCCGGCAGCCTCCAGCTGTCTATATAGTTGTTTGAGTACACGGCAGCAGCTGTTGCTGGAATGCTTCGATCCACCGACCCATCTATAAAATAGATATTATCAGCGTTAGTTATATTTATGGCATGGTGGGCTGCTTGTAACATTAGTTGAGGGGAGCACAGGGCTTTGGCTGTGGGGAGGGTAGTGAAGTTTGTGTTGATTGGGTCCATGGGGCTGGGGGATTAAACAATACATGGGCACTGTCTTTTTTATAGCCAAGGCTTCTTGCTGTACACACATCCTCCTGATTACCTGAAAAAGGCATCCCGCATAAGTAGGGGGTGGGTCTAAGTGCTCGTGGGGGTTAATTATGACCCGTAGTTTGTTACTGGGGGTGGATACCCTCCCAGTCTTTAGGGTTTTGAAGACAATGGAGCAGAGCCTTATGTCAATTCTGTTAGCCAGGGAAAGCAGGTTAGTGTCGGCTCGCAGCAGCTGCAGCCTAGTTCACATGGGTGCGCCCGCTATGAGTCTCATACTGTTGTTCTGTATCACCTCCAGCTAGGTTAGCAGCCCAGAGGAGAGACCAATAATTGCAGGGACAGCATACTCTACCTGTGATACTATGGCTTGCACATGAAACTTTCTGAGCAATAGGTGGGATGCCCCCTTGCTTAGGGAGGTGATTCTTTTCATGGCTGTGAACCGAGACATGACCCTGTGCCAGAGGTGTTTGACCTGGCTTGCCGGGGATAAGTATCGGTTGATGAGGACTCCAAGGTACTTGTAGTCCTTCACCCACTCGATAGGAGTGTTATCCAGGAGTAAATTGCAGGGGGTCAAAGTCATGTTTGACCAGCATCTCCTTGGTTTTAGCAGAGTTTACTTTAAGGCCCAGCTCCTTGCACCCTCTACTTATAGTGCCCAGGGTTCTCTGCATATCTATTGGTCTGTGTTGAACGAAATGGGGGCATACAACGCATATATCGTCCACATATATGAACATTTCTTTGCCCCCGGGGAGTTCCAGTGCTAGCAGATTTTCCATTAGAATATTAAACAGGAAGAGGCTAAGGATGCTCCCTTGGAGTGTGCCGTTTTCCAAGGGGAGGAAGGGGCTGGTGGCTCCTTGGAAGGACACCCTAGCTTCCTTATTTTGGGTGTACTGTTTAACCCATGACAGGAGGTTACCCCTGACTCTTTTCTCTACCAGGGAGAACAGTATGGCCTGGGCACTGGCCAGCTCGTATGCCTTTTTGAGGTCTATGAAGACAACTAGGGCTTTTTTGTTATTGATAGTAGACATGACATCCACGTTACACTCGTGAGATCCTATACCCTCTGTAAAGCCGTACAGTCTGGGGTGCAGTTGGCCAACTTTCCACTTTAATCGGTTGAGTACCATCCTTTCCGCGACCTTTTCCGTACAGCTGAAGAGGGCAATAGGCCTGTAGGAGTCCTCCTCCTGGGACTTTGGGATGGGTTGTATGTTCTGCTGGTTCCAGGTCAGGGGTCTACACCTCCATACATAGGTCTTGTTTATGAGGAGAAGGTACACTTCCTTAGCTGGATTGCCCATGTTTTCCAGCATGCCATACGTGATGCCATAGATGCCCGGGGCTGTATTCTTTGCTTTGGCCAGTGCCCTTTCCAACTCCTCCCTTGTGATAGGGGTGTCAGAGTCGTCTGGCATGCCGCAAGCTGCGTTTACCATCGTGACTCTGTTGGGGAGAAGAGTTTCCTGTCTCTGTCTGGTAGTGATTGGGAGATTCTCAGATTTTGCACGGTCCGCAAACCCTTGTGCTATCCTGACTGCCTCTGCAGGAGGGTCTGGGTGGGCCGTTTTGTTGGTACGGGTTTTTCCGACTACTTTATCAAAGCAGCTTCAGATCCTCCTGAGGTAGGTGAAGGTATTTACCTCGGTGCACCAGTCCAGCCACTTTTGCTGCTTTTACTTCGTTTGTTACTGTAACTGCATGGGCCGTGATCTCCAGGAGAGTACTGTGCAGTTCATCAGTTCCGTGGCACCTAAGGAGTTTGCGGACCCTGTTTATTCTTCTATTCATCTCCGTGATTCATGGGTTATAGTACCATGCATCCTTGTAGTTGGACTTGGGGGCCTTCTTGATTGGCATGGAGCTGTTAACTGCCTTGTGCAATTCACTCGTAAAATTTTCCTGGAGTCGGTCAATGTCCTCTGAGGGGTTTAGTATGTATTGGTTGGCCCAGTTTGACATATTTCTCTCGAATAGCTCCCACTGGGCTAGATCCGGGTTCCACCTGCGAGGGGGAGGAGGGGGCTCCGGGACTTTTTCCATTTGGATAGAGAAATTTATGCCAAAGTGGTCACTAGCGAGGACAGGGCAGAGGCCCCAAACTGAGCCGTGTACCAAGTTCTCGTATACAAAAGTGAGATCTAGGCGGCCCCCACCCTTGTATGTTGCAATGTTTATATCATTAAGGAGTTTAACTCTGTCAAAGTCCTCCAGAAGGACAGCTATGTGGTTACCTGTGGGGTTTGTTTTCGATGCTGAGTTGAGAGTTGTGTGGTATGCATTAAAGTCTACGGCAATTACTGTGTTTTCGATGTCAGCTGTGGCAAAGAGTGGGGTGGTGTCAATGTGTTTGGTTGGTGCTTTGTATATGTTGTGAATGGTAAGTGTTGTGTCAGCTAATGTTACCTGTGTGCTAAGTGGCTCCGCCTTGTGGCAGTCGATGTTGTTTGTAGCTCTGGAGGTATGGTATTTTTAATTAGAGTCATTAATCCCAGTGTGGTTTCAGTTTGGTGCGCCCTGTATACTTTGTAATTCTTAAATGAAAATATGTGGTGCTCTTCTAGTACTGTTTCTTGTAAAAGTATGATGTCTGGTTCCTGTATGCTTGTTTGTGACTGTAGGAAGGCATATTTAGGTCTGACTCCTAGGATGATCCATGAAAGGAATGTTAGCCTGTTCAGTGTTATTTGGGTTGTGTGTAAACTGTTTACGTCTGTGAAGGTTGGTTGGTTAGAGCTGCACTTAGGAGGTTGCAGAGTCTATGAATCATGCACCTGAGGCTTTCATTGTAGTAATTTGGCAGTAAGTTTTGGATGAAGGAACAAATATCATCTGCAGTTAGGTTAAGAGATTGAGGTCTGACCGCATTCTGTGTTGCAGCTCCTAAGGCACTTGCCCCTCCTTCCGATTCGGGGGTTTTACATTTATTTGTACCTCCCATGGTAGTCCGGCTAACTGTTGGGAGGAGGCTAACATTCTCTGGGTTGTCATTAGGGACAGGCAAGGGTACAAGGTGGACTGCTGGATTAAATGATGGGGGATTGCTGGGGGGGATGGGTTGACGGTTTGTCGGTTTGGGGGATTCTTGTGCCTGGGGAAGGCTTGTGCTAACTGCAGGTTGTGTTGCAGGCCCGGTGAGAGGGGGGTTGTTATTGCTGCTTGGTTGTTGAACCTGGGGGTTAGTGGGGATTGGGGGAAGTTACCTGTGGCTACTATTGTTGCATAGGAAGTCTGAGGGACTTCCTCTGTGCGAGAGTGGTTCTCCTGAAGTGAGGGCAGTAGTGGAGGGGCCCCTGAAGGTCTAGAAGGTCTAGGGGGCCTTGGGGGTCTTGGGGGAATAGCAATTCCCATGATACGTTCCCTTACCTTATCCACTCTGCCAAGCCTGACTGGGCACCTGTCATTCCAGGCATGGTGTCTATTGGCACAGGCAGAGCATTTTGTCCAAGTCTCCTGTCTATTTTGTAACTTAGCAATGCATTCCTTAGTGTCATGTCTGCCAGAGCAGACACTACACTTGAAGAATTGAGACCTGCATTGCTTGTGAATGTGCCCATATTTTTGACACTTGAAACACCGTCGGGGCTCTGGGATGTATGGTACTAATTTGAAAGTACCCCAGATTCCTAGGTTTAGTTCCTCTGGGGGTCCCCTCTGACCCAACACTTGACTTTGTATGATTCTTCTTTCTTTTTGGTTGAGAACCTCTTAGCTTGGATGATGCTAGGGTGTGCCTCTATGGCATCCACCCCGATGTGGGGGGAGATCCCACAGAGCACTTAAATGACAAATGTCTCGGTAGTTTTGATTTCTTCAAACGTAGGGATGGTCCTAATGATCTTTTCTGCCTCACATTCTCGGGGGAGACGATCATGTCGCCCCCATGCACGGGTCTAACAGTTATTTGGAGCCCAGGGTTAGTTTTTTCAACACTAGCCACGAATTTGTATGGTTTCGTATCCTGGGTTTTTGTCACTTTGAACACAGTCTTATTATTAGAAACAAGATGGGGGTGTTTTGCCTTACCTTTCTTTCTAGATTTTACTGTTGTAAAGCCTCCTTCTTCTTCACCAAGTTCCTCCTGGCTGGCAAATAGATCATCCTCAGAAGTATAATCACTGGATCTCACAATTACACTATTATTAGTACTGTTGTGGGGGTTTGGAGGGCATTATTGGGGGCAGATGTGGGAGTATGGTGGCTTTCACTGATTTTATCATTGGAAAAAGGGTCTTTTTAGCTACTTGAAACTGGTCTAAGGGTGAATTAACAAGTCTTTGTTTGTTCTTATCATCCTGAAAGGGTGTGGATACACTAGGTACAATTATGTGGCTTGAATGGTCTTGATTAATGACAATATCACAGGCATTAATGGTCGAAACGTGTAGCGTAAAATCCGTAGATTTATTTTAGCTGTCACTGAAACTTTCGGCGTCAACACAACGGCAAATTGGGGGGGGGGGTGGCCAGGTGGGAGGGGGGTTGGGAGGGGGTGAGAGTGAGTCTGTCGTCTGAGTCTGGGTGGTTGGGGGAGTGGGGGGGTCGGGTGGTGGATCGTCTGGGAGGGAGGAGGAGCGGGAGCCTCCCTCACTGTCAGCCATGGTGGCTGTTGTTGTTTGTAGAGATTGCCTGGCCCTTTTGGCCAGACACGGGCTTTTGCAATCTTGCAGCCCGTAGGTGTTGGATAGGATATATTGGGATAGGTAGTTGGGTAGGGGATCTTCTGCAACATTTATTTTTAGGATATTGGGATAGGTTTTGGGTGGTGATGGGATATTTGAAAAGGAGTGATTGACTGTGGAATATCATCCTATGAGCCCAGTGGCTCCAGTCAGAGTTGGAGAGAAAGAGTTATAGTAGCAAGTCCCGATAAGTAGAAGAGCTCGGGAAGGAGTTGAGAGTTTGTAGTCAGAGAAATTGATATAGGTGAAGTAAAAAACTTCATAGTGGTTTAAGCTTAAGTGTGAGATAGAGGGATAGTGCGAGATTTCAGCCGAGTAGGAGAAAGCTGAAAAGGAGGAGTTATGGCAGTTTTAGTGGTAGAGATAGGGTGGAATATAAAATTCTTTTTTTTTTTTTTTTTTTAATAAATATTTTCAAGGGGGATGAAGTTGTAGATGGCGACACAGGCCGCGGTGCGACAGCGGGTTGCCATCTGAAGAGAGAAGAATGTGTTGGAGGTCAAAGAGACCCCCCCGATCCCTGCCACACCCCCCGACAGACAACACAGGCCGCAGTGCGACAACCAGCTGCCAGCCGAGAGGAGGGGAAGATGTGCTGGAGGTCAAAAAGGACCGCTGACGACCCCGGCCACGCCCCCAGACAAGCAACATAGGCCGCTTGTGCGACGACGGGCTGCCAGTCCAGAGGATAGGAGGATAAGGCTGCAGCTACCAGCAATCCCCCTACCTCCAGCACAGAATTGTAGAGAGGATAAGGTTTCTCTTTTAATTGCCGCTTTGATTTTGCGTTGACTTTGTTGCAACGTTATCTCAGTGGAGGGTAACTCCGGAGAAATGCTGAGAGGGTATTGTGATTGTCAATAGTGTGTTTGACAATTTCTGTTGCTGTTGCAGGAGTATTGGGATTAAGATCCTGCCGAAGTATACTTGTTTCCTGACATTGCTATAGATAGTGCTGTAAAGGTTCTTCTGTGTCCTGATTACAGTACTTGCATGGTCTGATTGGTCTTTGCTGCGCTGCAGGGTCTTGGCCGTTATCTAAGATGATCTGCCAGTTGCATAGATATCCCAGTCGCAGTCTGCAAATAATTACTGCGTCCTGGCGAGGTGTTTGTCTTGCAATTGGGTGTGGTAATATGTTTGTAGCTTCAATGTACCACTTTGCAGATCTTGAGCCATCAAGGAAGGCTCTTCTAACTTCACTAGTCTTTTGAATGTTGCAGTAGGTAGCCATTTTATTTTGAATGGTTTTTAATGACTTGCAGAGTAATGCTGATAGTTTGGCACATTAAGGCTGATTTAGCTAGGTGGTCGGCCTCATCGTTGCCAGAGATTCCTGTATGACTTGGTATCTAGTTCAAGGTGACTTGCCTGTTGTTTCTTTGGTGGAGCAGGGCTAAGAATTTAATTGCAGTGATAAGGTGCACATTCTCTGTGGGTTCCTTGTTGCTGAGGGCCATTGTGGCTCCTCTGGAATCTGAATGGATCGTTGTGTTACCGTTTTGTTGATTGGCAGAGTGTTCTAGGGCTTTTGCAATGGCCACTAGTTCAGTTTGTAATGTGGAGGCATGGTTGGAAAGTCTCCAATTTGCTTTATATCCTGATGTAGAGATAACTGCAGCCGCGGCTGCAGGGATTGCACGGTTAACTGATCCATCTGTGTAGTAGGTATGAGGCGCAGGAGTGTTGCTGATTGCATTTCTTGCAGCTGCATTGAGTTGCTCTTGCATGCAAAGAACCTTGCTTGCTGCTGGTAGGATAGGGAAGTTGTATTTGATGGGATCACATGCCCAGGGAGCAGGAGGGATGTAGCCCTCAAACATTTGTTGTCCCTTAATTTTGTGAGCCTCGTTTTGCATCTGCATTCTTCTGAGTGTATCCAGTAGTTTCTTTGCATGGGAGCTTGGCGGATCTAGTTCTTCAGCAAGAGGTAGAAGCCTTTTTATTTTGTCATTGAGTGGGTTTTTTCTGTCTGCGATGATTGGCAATATAATGCTGCTATTCCTTATGTCAATTCTGGCTGACAGGGGGATTAGGTTAGTTTCTGCTCTGAGTAGCAGAGTCTTGTCCACATTGGAGAGCCACTGATGAGTCTCATGGCATTGTTTTGGACTACTTCTAATGATGCTTTTTGAGTGTCGGTCAATGCAGTAAGTGTGGGTGCTGCATAATCAATGTGGGATCGAATTGCTTGTAGGTAAAACACCCTTAGGAGGTTATTAGATACTCCTTGTCTAAGGGAGGTCATTCGTTTCATGGCTGATAGATGGATTTTTGTCTTCTCTCTGAGGTAGGTTACTTCATTAGCTGCTGACAGGGTTTTGCTAATGATTACCCCGAGGTACATGAATTGACTCACCCATTCGATGTCCTCACCTCTCAGTGTGAAATTTTGAGGGTTTTGCGAGCGTTTTATAGCCATTGCTTTGGTTTTGTTAGTATTGATCTTCAGACCAAGATCATTGCATTTGGCTTGGATCATGTCCAGAGCTTTTTGAGTGATATTTCTGGCATGAGCTTTGTCTGGGCATACTATGCATATGTCATCTGCATATATGAATATCTCCACTCCTTTTGGGAGTTTTAGAGTGGCTAGGTTCTCCATCATTAGATTGAACAGGTAGGGGCTGAGTATGCCTCCTTGTGGTGTTCCATTTTCTAGGGGGATGAACTCAGTGGTTTTTCCTTGGAAAGTGACTCTGGCCTCTCGATTTTGTGTATAGTTTCGAGTCCAGGCCAGTAGGTGTCCTTTCACTCTTTTTTCAACAAGTGTAAAGAGTATAGCTGGTGAGCTAGCTAGCTCAAAGGCTTTCTCGAGGTAAAGGAATATGGCAAAAGCTTTTTTGTCGTTGATTGTTGAGAGGACATCTGTGATGCATTCTTGAGTGCCTATGCCACATCTGTAGGCATATAGGCGATGATGTAGTTGGCCTATTTTCCACTGCAGTCTATTCAGTACCATTCTCTCAGCTACTTTCTCTATGCAGCTTATCAAAGCTATAGGTCTGTAGGTATTTGGCTCCTTAGGTTTTGGAATAGTTTTAGTGTCCTGCTGGTTCCATGTGGTTGGACGTAGTCTTTCCGTGTGTGTCCTATTTATCAGATGCAGGTAGACTAATTTGGCATGGTTTCCCATGTTCCTCAGCATTCTATATGTGATAAGATCGGCAAGTGTCTGCCAGTTTGATTTGTTTCTGATTTAGAGTTCAGGAACTGATGATGAGCATTAAAGTCGCCTGCAATAATTGAGTCATCGTTGGAGGCTTCTACAAACAGTGCCTCGGCATCGATTTTTTTTTGCTGGGGATTTATATATGTTGTGGATTGTTAGCATAGTGGTTAGGAGAGATATCTGGACACTTAGCGTCTCTGCCTCGGTCCCACAGTCTATGCTTGGTAGTAGTTTGGAGGGGATGCTGCTTTTAATGAGGGTAGTCAGTCCTCTTGTCGTTGGTGATTGATACGTTGTGTATACTTTGTATCCTGAGAACGAGAATGGTATGTTCTCATTAAGCAGAGTTTCTTGCAGTATGATAATGTCAGGGTTTTGCACTGAAGTTTGAGATTGAAGAAATGCAAACTTGTTTCGAAGTCCACAAATATTCCATTGGAGCACTTTTACCTGCATGTTTTGGTTGTTGCAAGTGGTTGTATTAGGTCCATTTGCATTGGGAACTATGAGGGGAAATGAGCTTCTAGTTCCTGGGCGGCGTTGTCGAACACGAATTCATCCAATGACTCCTGTGTGAATTTGATTTTGCGGGATCGCAAGAAGTTTCGGAGGATGTTGCTGATGGCTGCCAGCAGAGCACCCATGGAACATGCAGAGAGGTCGTACTCACTGATGTCTCTATTGAAAGGTTGTTTGGAGGGGCGTGAGGCGCTAGATTTGCTTGTGGCGCTGGAAGGTAGGTTAGGAAATTCCTTTAGGGAGTAGGAAATGTTAGGTGTGTGAGTGGTAGGTGCAGAGGAGGATGGGTTGGGTTCTGGTTGTTTTGGCTGGGTGATGTTAGGAGAATTGGTTGGAGAGGTTAGTTTTAAAGGTGAGGGAGTGCGGGGAGTATGGGTTGGGGATCTTTTTTCTTTGGAAGGAGGTTTAGGTGGTCGTTGAGGTTTAGGTGCTGGAGGGGGAGTTGGTGGAGAGGAAGGTTCAGGAATGGTATGTCTGGAAGGGTTAGGATTTTGTTGGGACGTGTGGTTGGAAGTTGTAGGGTTTTGCTTAG
>NC_090728.1:30074743-30079743 GCF_036898095.1 Palaemon carinicauda | reverse complement strand
TATATATATATATATATATATATATATATATATATATATATATATATATATATAAATAAATAAAAAAAATTAACTGTTAATAGTGTTGTTTTTCTTCTTTCTCTTCTTCTGTTTGCTTTGAAAACTCTATCCATTACTAAGTATGACATTCTCTAATAATGTCAAACCCAAAATAATATTCATCTGCCAGTTTAACAATAGCCACATGAATATCACTTTTCACTTTTAGATAATGAATAGGGATTTTCCGTTGGTGATATGCTGTGTTGTCAAATCTCTGGAATCAAAACATCATAAATGCGTAAATCCAATGCATTTTAACGGCGGAATGACAATGTAAATTGATATTAAGGAAATTGAAGGATATGAATGTATTTTATTTATGATGACCATTTTCCTTTATTTCAAAATCTTTGTGAATAAAATGAATATTTTTTTCGGAACGAATAATATTCATTGATGAAATAATTTCCAAACATCAATTTATATTATTTAAATTTAATTTTACCTATATATATATATATATATATATATATATATATATATATATATATATATATATATATATATATCTGATGTCGACTACATTTGTCTGCGATGATACTAAAAGTTAAGTGTGTCCATGGTTCTTTAATGAAAGAACTGCCATTTCTTATTCTTTAACCGTAAGTCAAAATACACTATAGTTAGAAACCTCCGTTTATGAGTCAGGACACTACACGAAATTATACTAAGCAGGTGGGATGGGGGGGGGGGCGGGGACGAGATTACCACACGGCACTACCCGTAATTTCTCTCTCCAAAACTAACGTTCCACATCATGGTCCTGATGTTTTGGCTATCTTCTTTATAATGTTTATGACAGATTGATGATGAATATTACAGAAGCTTTTAGAAGAAGAAAAAATTCAAATGTTTTGAATTATTTTTCTTTGTTGTTTCTCTTTAACAGTTCAACCTTTCTTTTGTTTTTCGTTTCAGCTTTTGCTACCTTTAGCTCTTTTCCCATGGATATGTAGAATCACCACACATCTCCATTTAATTCTTAAAAGAAAACCGGGAAAACAGTCTTCTTGGGGAAGGAATTATATAAACTTCTCTTGTCTAATGTAGAAAGTATATTATGCTTATTTTAGTTTAATGATTTTAATTTACTAGACACTGGTTATTGTATATAATTTGTACAAATACCATTAGGGAAAAGTTCAGAATTCAATATAAGAAGAATTGATACCTTGTTCAAGAGATCATGTCATTCAAACGAACATAACCAAGTGGCTGTTTGATCGTGGGATTTTTGTTATTTAGTACTGGACATCAATAATTTTGCAGGTGTCGCTAAAACTGCCCGGACGATCTTTCACGTCAACGGCAAGTGAAAAGCGCTCGATTATATGATACAAGTTTTTTATTAGAGAGAGAGAGAGAGAGAGAGAGAGAGAGAGAGAGAGAGAGAGAGAGAGACTATTAAGTCTTCTAATAATCTAGTTTGTACTGTACCAACCGTGTGTCACACAATTGTACATAATTCCTTTTGTATATAATATGCTTGTATCTTCGCTCTTCCCTCGCACTCAAACGAACATGAAAATTCATGTCTGCTGTTTTGCTCTGAACATTGTCTGTCTCTAGAACATGTTATGTCCTGTTGCCTTGAGGTTTTGTATATAAAGAAGAGTGTTCCTTAATATATAACTCAGTTGATTGCATCCTGCCTTTGAATTCACAACTCCTCTCTCGGCCCGTCACAGTACTATAACGTTCAAGAAAAGATGATTACCTCACGTAATGAATGCTCAATAGTTATTATCTTTATTTAGATGTAAGGAAAAAAAGTCATCATTGGGGCTCTGGTGCTCATGCAGGCAGCGTACTCACTCTTGTTTATAGATTCTACTGTAAAATTAAAGGTAATTCATTGCTGGTAACTGTGTAACTTGTTCAAAATGTACTGAGGTGGCTAATGGTGCCTGAGTGTTTTTTTTTTTTCTTTCCATTTTTTTTTCTTTGTTAAGGATCGGCTGTAGTTTTCCCAGAGTATGGTGAATTTTTTTTTAACTTTAGTATGATAAAAAAGAGTTTTAATCAAATTTTTTGGTGAATGTATTTGAGAACTCTTTTTTTTTCAGGTACGTGATGTAATTGGTACTTTTCAAGTACTAAAATTTACCATAGTGGAGTCCATATTTTTATTTTTTATGCATTTAGATTTTTTTTTTCTTATCCACAATAAAACTATTTAAAATTGTGCTTTGAAATATTGGTGATGT
The DNA here is from genome assembly GCF_036898095.1 of Palaemon carinicauda. Classification (NCBI taxonomy): domain Eukaryota; kingdom Metazoa; phylum Arthropoda; class Malacostraca; order Decapoda; family Palaemonidae; genus Palaemon; species Palaemon carinicauda. Next base: position 30,077,473 of record NC_090728.1, on the reverse strand, counting down.
AAAAGTATGTGTGAACTTTTCATCAAAAAAAAAAATCGTGTTTAAAGGTTTTATTGTAGTGATTATTTTGTTGGCCATCGGTGTAGTTAGAACCTTTTTAATTAATTTCTTATTTTGATATTGATACATCACACCTCGCATTATTGATAATGCTTTTAAGGGATCACAGTTGCCCTCAGAGTACTCGGCCGTGTTATTTCTATCAGAGTTCAGATATATGGCTCCAGTCATGGTCTAGGTATAGTAGCATAAAGTAGCTAAACCGTGGCTGCAGTGAGATTAGTACAATGCACGTGTTGCTCAGCGCACTGACAAGTTGAGAAGGATGCCCTAGATATTATAACCTATTTGACTCAACGTTTGAATGTAACAAGCTAATTTAAATTTTGTTACCATGCCATTGTCACCTTGTTTATTTTCTATGCTAATATTGAAATATCGACAAAACCTGTTGACTCTAAACACGCATTTGTCTCCCTTGTTTGACCCCTTGGGGCCTATAGATACCGGTGTTGTATCTAAATAAAGTTGGTGTTTTGGAAGCTGTCTTTTGCGATAGCTTTTTCTACGATCCCGTCACATAGGTCCTGAGTTATTGGCGATTTTTCAATGTAATAACCAGATATTTGGAACATTTGTAGACAACGTAATTGATAGTTTTTTTTTCCACTACCCCCTTTGACATTCATACTATCAAATATGTAATAAGAAATAGTTTTTTCGTAGAATTCACTCACAGTCCAAAGGAAATTTAAAAAGATTAATACTTTTTCAAAGGCCAGGATTAAAACCTTTGTTCGAAAGTCTGAAGTGGCAGTAACAGACTAGTCGGACTCTCTATATGTTTGCAAGTGTTATAAATGGTTAAAATAATGAATAAATAATCCCAGAGAGAGATATATCATAGCTTAAAAATATTGTTAAGCAGATTAAGAAAAAAAAGAAAATCGTATAATGAACACAACGTTTCTAAATAATCCTTGAAGGATTTTCTTCTGTAAACCATTGTGCTTTCCTTTCATATTGCTGCCATTATCATAACCTTGACCTCGCAAGTTGTCAATGCACAGATCCATTTTCTTGAACTCTTCCAGAATAGTTTCAGCCATGAATGCACCAGTGGTTTCTTGTGGTGGCGCATAACCCAAGAAATGTTCTCTCACAGCTATCACAACATTATCTTCATCAACCTGAACAAACCTGATTATGACTGTCATTTGCTCCACATGACTCACATCAGGTGTGCTGTCCAAAATTATTGAAAAATATTTTGCAGCACGTGCATTTCGCAGAATTTCTTCCTTAATAGCATTTGCTAATATGTCTATCAATTCATTCTGAATGTTTTTTCCTAGATAATGTACATGTGTTTCTTCATTCCTTATCTTCCGCAAATGTTCACTCATAACTGGATCAAACAATGCCATTAGTTCTACAAACTTTAAAATATTTCCATTTCCTGCACTGTACAATTTTTCATTTGTTCCTCGAAAAGAGAGATTCTGCACACCAAGTACCCTTACTAAGGATATAAGTCGTTCCAAGATTTGTTGCTGATAATTTTAAACTCTTTCTCTTGCACACCGGGTTTCATCATCTATTATTTTGTGTTTCTTCAAACGCTGCTCAAGCTCTTTCCACTTGCCCACATTGTCCAAATGATCAGGTAATTTTTCATGTGCTGACAGTAATGATGACAAGTTTTTCCAGTCTGGTAATCCAATACTAGAAAGTGAAGAAATGCGTTTCATGCCAAACAGCTTCCAACAGAAACACATTACAGAATCAGTTGACACTGAATGTTGTAGCCACTTCCGGTGCATAACTTCTCCATTGGGTAAATGTCTTTGATAATGGAAGCTCGAAAACTTTCTCTAACTTTTATCTCTTGGAAACCTGATATCCAATATATGCATGGGTCCATGCTGCACTAGTTACTGCCTTAACTGATCATCATGGCTAGTCCATGTTGCTGGATCACTGTAGTCTATATCAGTCAGTGTAGGCCTACCAGAGTGCTTCATTGGTGTGTTACTTTCTTCATCCTTGGTCACTGTGCCTTCATTTTCAGACTTATCTTTGTCTGCAATTTCCTGAACGTTTACTTCAGTCTCTGATTTTTCTTGTGTACTGGTGCTGTTTCCAGCTTCTATCATCTTACTGTTAGCTGTCTCTGGTTCATCTTGCGTATCGGTGCTGTCATTAGGTCCTATCTGTGCTATCTCTGCTGCTGTCTCAAACTGGTAAGTGATGAATCACGAAATTGGTGGAATTATATACAGGATCTACGATTCTACGGTCTATCCGGGAATGTTGAAGACTTGAATTAATTATTAGTAGCCTCACTCTCGAGTCTCACTCAACTTGTAGACATGTAGGGGAATGTGCAGTATGTTTGTGCTCCAAGATTTCCCCTCACGGTCTGACTCCAAAGAAAAGAAGTGAAGTGCCTTTGTAGCTTTCAGAAGAAACACTAACTTTACTTTTAGTAAGACGGAGTAGATGGTAACTTGTATAATACACGTTACTCGATGCGGGTTGCAGCATAAAAAAAATAAATAAATAAAAAAGAATCTGGAAAAATGTCCGCGCGGAGAGAGAGAGAGAGAGAGAGAGAGAGAGAGAGAGAGAGAGAGATTCTGCGCGGCCCATACGCGTAATCTCGATAATATCATAAGACTTCGTCATTTTTTTTTATGGTAAGCATATCAAAATTCATTCTAGAAATTA
>NC_090728.1:30059001-30069243 GCF_036898095.1 Palaemon carinicauda | reverse complement strand
GAATTTCCGTCAGGGAAAACCCTTGTCAGGCAAAGCCTTGATACTTCGCTAAACATCAGGGAAGCCCTGTGCGAAGCTTTGCTCGCGGTTTCTCCATTTCTGACGTCACACCGAGCAAAGCTTACCAAGCATTGCTCGCTCGTGTTGACTTCCCCTTCTACACTATTCAATATTTCATCCCTGGTGAAAGGAATACAGGTGTCATCCATTAGGTTCTTCTGCATACAAATTAGTCTACGTCTTTGTTTCTGTAACTTCCTAAGGCTTTCCTGTATATTTCGAGGTAGAGAATCTAAGTTCGACGCATACGACCATTTGACGGCTAATGCCTCTGCTTTTTCTCTGGCATTAGGATGTGCATTTGTCTTTCTTTTTACCCCCCTTACTTTATTGACACCATCCCAAATTTGACGTAGGGATTTTGAAAATGAGATGTCCCGTAAAAAACCTTCCCAATACTTATTTCTAACCTCTTGCCTCTTTTTTGTAGCATGTTCAGCCACTGTAACCATCGTTTCTCTGCATTGCATATTCTGGTCTTTAGACTATTCCCTATGGCATTTTCGTAGCAACTTGTTCCAGCCTTTCACTATTTTGTCATTATGATACCTAGGTTTATGATTACTGGCAGAATTAGGTTTTTTCTGTGGTTTGTAAAGTATGGATTCTATTACTGTTAGCAGATCCTCAAGGAAAACATTTTCATCCTCAATACCTAGCAGTTTATACTCTTTGTACCAGTCACTTACTTTTTCTATAAAATCACCTTTCTGCCTGTCATGCAATACGTATCTAGTTCCATTGTTAATAAGTGAAATCTTTTCTAAATAAAAACTAATTTTAAGAGCGAAATGATCACTTAGTAAAGTGGTTACAACAGAGAAATCTGTCTGTACTCCAGGCATGTTGAAAAGTATAGCATAATCATGCCTGCCTCCTCTAACATGTGTTGCTTCACAATTACCAAGTACAGACGCATTTTCAACCGAATCTAAAAATCTATTTAAAATAATCCCATTGTGATTTCGGGAGCAACTACCAAGAGCAGTATGTCTAGCATTTAAATCACCAAGTAATACACAATCCTCAGAAAAAATTACATCAGGTAGGTCCTCAATAGCCAAAGAATCCGCATGTACATAAACATTAATGATATATATTTCTACATCATTAAGCGTTACTTTAATAGCCAAACACTCAGTACCATTGACTTTACTAGCAAAGTAATACGACGCTGGAATATTATTTTTTATGTAAATAGTTAAACCTCTGCAATTCGTGGACTCATTAGCTTTTAATTCAAAATGATTGTAACCGTTAATTTGGAGTGGGGAAACATTTCTACCTACTTCCTGCAAAGCTATTATATCAACGTTTGTAGACTGAGTATATGCATGCAAATCAGTAACTCGTTTTCTTAAACTATTTATATTCCAGGATATAATATGGAGTTTATGTGCCATTTTGAGAAATATTCTTTCTTAACTTGCTTGCAGAATGAAGAATATTAATTTTCAGCTGATTGGTTGGACTTACCATATATTCGGTTATCGAATCAAGAATGATTGTAAAATCTCCGACCACATTTTCCACATAATCTGGCTTATCAGCTGACAAACCAGCCTCGCATAAAACTGTGCTTTCACCACCATTGTCATGTACCTCTGCAACCACAACATTTTGAGTCACCCTTTTATTAACAACCACTTTTTTATTTTGCAAATATATACTATTCATAGTATTCTTAATAGCTAACACTGCCTGTTTCAGTTCTGCTATCTCTTTACGAAACTCCGAGATAAAGTTATTATAATGAAATTGAGTCTCCTCAGGGGATTTATTCTTGACTAAAATTTGGTTTTGCTGTTCCATACGCCTTTCCCAGAAATTTTCACTAGCCACTGGAACCTGAGTATTGATAAAACCAGAACTATCACTTCTTAGATTTCCATTATTTGCCTTAAGTGAACGATCACTTTTGGGCATTCGGGGACACACTCTAGAGCTAGCATTATGAGCACCTCCACAATTGCAGCACTTTGGTTCAATTTTTTCCTTTTCTTTGATTTTGTCACCACATACCTTCGACTCGTGCGACTTACCACAAAATCGACAGCGATGGTCATTTAGGCACTTCCAAGCCATATGACCCCACCTGCAACACTTATAACACATGACAGGGTTGTCAACGAACACTGCAACACGTTTATAACCAAGGCACTTGATAAATACTCTCTCTATTGGCGGACCCTTGATAAGTGCAATTAATTGTGGTTTAGGGACAGACTCGCCGTCAACTTTAACTACTCTTCGCTTTGCCCATATAAATAGGTCGTCAACTAAAACATCTTCTGGGTCCAAGTAAGTAGGGTAGTCAAAAATAATTACCTTTGTACATACTCCATACAGTTCCTTTGGTTTTTCCATTACAATATTTTTAAAGCCATTTTTTGTTAAAAACCCAACAGCTACCTCATCCTTTACTGTAATATATGGGATGTTTCTCCCTTTCTTAAATAGACCCTCAAATTCCGGATAACACTTGGACAGCCGAACTGCCCAACGAACCTGATCGTGGAAGCCCAAAACATTCCTCGGGAAATACAGCCATGGCCTTTTAGCATTAATAACTTTACCTTCTTTTAGATGATTCGTAGTAGAGCCTTCACCTAAAAACTTCTTTCGTTTATCATCAGGCGTCCCATTGAATACAACAACACTGCTCATTTTCCTTTTCTTCATTTTCTTGCTTTCAACTGTGATAAAAGGTTGGTCGTCATCGCTGCTACTAGACATATCTAAATCCATTATGATGTCCTCCGAGCTCCTTCAAATACTCAAATTCAAATTCAAAAAAGTTTATTGACATATAGATACATCAAATGGGATGTATTAGCATGCTAATGCATCCCCAACAAAACTTATTACAATGCTCTTTTATCTATTTCAGTAAAACCTAGGAAACTTGTTAACAATTTCTTTTGCGATATTATTCTTTAAGAAAAAGCAAACTTGCTCAGTAACACTATTAATAAAAAATTGTCTAAATTCCCTAAGTTTATCACATTCTAACATATAATGATGCAGAGTATGCTTCACCACACAATCTACAGGGTATACCATCGCCATCAATATATTGCCAACACTAATTATACCCCAACCTCATTCTCATAACAAAAGTATCAACTTAAGACCTTGCCGTATGTAACATTAGTATTTTCAGTAACAAGCAAATAATGCCTCATACTGACGCTGCCCTCTTCCAAGATCTTTAAAGCCTTTTCTGTTCCCCAAACCTCTCGTTTTATTCTCATTCCTTGTTTTATTATATTAAGGTTCATAGAGGTTTCTATGTCAATGTCAGGCTTTCTTGTGGCCTCCTTGGCCAGATTGTCGGCTACTTCATTTAATGAAATACCAATATGAGACAGAACCCAATAGAACTTTACAGTTATTCCTTTCTCCTGAAGCCGACAAACCAACCCTTTACAAAGAACCACCACCTCGCTATTAGTGGGTGTTTTGCTATTTAAGGCTAACAAAGCACTCTGGGAATCAACGGATACAAATATATCCTTTGTTTTACTAACTACCATTTTGAGACCCTCGTGTATAGCATGTAACTCTGCTGCCGTAGACGATGTTTCATCTTCAATCCTCCTAGACATCATTTCATCCACACTAACATCATAATATTCACGAACCACCACACCACAACCAGCTTTATTACCATTCACAGAGCCATCACAATATATATGAATGATATTACTGTACACTTGGGTAACATTTTAAATTTACTAAGAAAGTATTGTCTTAACACATATTTATTACATTCGCTCTTTTTATAGTTCAACTTGCTTATATATATATTTAACCTACAACATAACCATGGTTTTGGACACATTACTCTTTCCAATTGAACACAAAATTTAACAACGTCATATTTTAACGATATTCTATATAGTTTTCTCAAATGAACATTAGGTTTATTCGAGATTCTATGGTTACCAGACATCATATCAATAGCCACTTTTAAAAACTCTTCATCCCTCCTTATACTTCGGACAACCGCTGCACAGACTATTTCTTGAACTCTTTCAGAGATACATGGAAGGTTCAACTCCATTCTCATGATCTCTGTGCGCGTGCTCATGGTACAACCTGGTATTAGGCGCATTGCTTGATTTTGTATTATTTCTAACTTCTTTAATTATCTCTCCGGATAGCAGATTAGCACTGGGGCTGCATAATCAATAACCGAACGAACTGTGCTTATGCACATCATTCGCAATACAGGTATACCGGCACCATTGCCTCGGTTAGCCAATACCTGCAAAGGTTTTAATCTTGCCAGACAAATATTTCTTACATAATTTACTTCATCCATACTTTTGTGAAAGCCAATATACATACCAAGATATTTATAAGTTCCTACCTTTTCCAGCTGCCACCCATTAAATGATATCTCGTTTTCAATTGGAGAACGTGACTGAATTTTACTTTTATTCTCATTAACAACTAATCCCATGTGCAAGCATAAATTATGTAGTTCAGCTAAAGCCTCTTTCAAAACTAACTCATTTGTGCACTGGATCATTATGTCATCAGCGTAAATTACAACCTCTGTGCCACTAGGAAAAGAATGCCTTGCAATACGATCCATTAATACATTAAACAGAGTTGGGCTTAATATTCCCCCCTGTGGCGTACCCAATTCCATATCCATTTCATCAGATTCATGCCCTTGAATCCAAACCTTAGCCCTTCTTTCACTTAAGTAGCTTTCAATCCACCTTAGCAATGATCCCTTAATACCCTTATTTACAAGCTCTTCGAGTATTACATCTTTATTTGCCCTGTCAAATGCTCCTTTGAGATCAATGAATGCCCTGCATTTTACACTGCTATTGCACAGCACTCTTAAGACACAATCTGTTGTACATTTTCCTTTAATAAAACCATATAGATTTTGAGAGAATTGATCACCAATAACAAATAGTAATCTTATAAGAATCATTCTTTCCATTAATTTGCATATGTAAGATGTTAATGATATAGGTCAATATTCTCCATTACTCTTAGGTACAGGTACAAGCAATGCCAGTTTCCATTTAATGGGTAATTTTCCATTTTCAAAACAAAGATTGATCAAATCCAGTAGTGGGCTATCTTCCATCATTTTATATCGTATGTTACCCCATCTTCCCCAGGAGCAGTCGACCCACCTTTTTTAATTCCTAATAACAATTCATCTTTCGTAAAGGGCAAACTAGTCTCATCCACCATATCAATTTGCATTTTTACTAACTGTCGTCTCTTTGAACGACGGATACGTAAACTAGCCTGAACATAGTTTGGTAAATTACTAAAGCTGGAGGCAGCTGCCCATTTCTTCATTAGCTCATTTGCCATTCCTCTTGGGTCATGATGTGCAATATTTTTCCTTCTGACCCCTCTTACTTTATTTACAGCATTACATACACCACTTAGGGACTTCATAAAAGATACCTCCTCTAAAAACCGGTCCCAGTATTTTCCTCTTACTTTTTTTCGTATTTCAGAAGTACCTTCTGCAATTTGTATCATCGTCTCTCTACTATTTACATCATTAGGATTCATATTCCATTTCCTTTGTGTTTTCCTTAAAAGATTGTTCCAACCCTTTATTATTTTGTCATCAGAATACTTTGCTTTTTTAGAATTTATGATGGGGCAGTTCTCCTTGTTCGCCTTCTCGTGTAATATAGAGTCTATTACTTTAAGCAAATCGTCCAAAAACACATTCTTATCATTTCCATGTCCATTCACATATTTGTAGTCCTTATACCACTCGGCAACCTTAGTCATAAATATAACCTTTTCATCATTCTTGATACTTAATCTTTTCCTTTTGTGACTGTAAGTTGTCTTTTGTATATCTAGACTCCCCTCTAAAGCAAAATGATCACTTACTAAGTTGGCAACAACTGAAGCCAAAGCTTTATACTCGGACACATGAGTGAGGTCTTTATTCCCCAAAACACAAATGTGATCAAAAGAATTAACCATACTGTTCATGACAAACCCATTTTTATTTGAACCGTTATTATTTTCAAAATTTTTATGCCGAGCATTAAGATCACCCAGTAGTAAACACTTTTCTTCAAAAATACACGCAGGAAAACTTTCAATATTCAGCCTATCACTATGAACATAAACATTAATAATAATAATAAAATAATAATAATAATAATAAAATAATAATAATAATAATAATAATAAAATAATAATAATAATAAAATAATAATAATAATAAAATAATAATAATAATAAAATAATAATAATAATAATAAAATAATAATAATAATAATAATAATAAAATAATAATAATAATAATAAAATAATAATAATAATAATAAAATAATAATAATAATAATAATAATAAAATAATAAAATAATAAAATAATAAAATAATAAAATAATAAAATAATAAAATAATAAAATAATAAAATAATAAAATAATAAAATAATAAAATAATAAAATAATAAAATAATAAAATAATAAAATAATAAAATAATAAAATAATAAAATAATAAAATAATAAAATAATAAAATAATAAAATAATAAAATAAATAAATAAATAAATAAATAAATAAATAAATAAATAAATAAATAAATAAATAAATAAATAAATAAATAAATAAATAAATAAATAAATAAATAAATAAATAAATAAATAAATAAATAAATAAATAAATAAATAAATAAATAAATAAATAAATAAATAAATAAATAAATAAATAAATAAATAAATAAATAAATAAATAAATAAATGAATGAATGAATGAATGAATGAATGAATGAATGAATGAATGAATGAATGAATGAATGAATGAATGAATGAATGAATGAATGAATGAATGAATGAATGAATGAATGAATGAATGAATGAATGAATGAATATATATATAAATATATATAAATATATATATATATATATATATATATATATATATATATATATATATATATATATATATATATATAACAATCATTAACATACAATTTCAAGGAAACAAACTCTGCGCCATTAATCATAACAGCCTCGCATAAAATAGCAGGAATGCTGTCCTTAGTAAAAGTGGTTAACCCTCTGGTGTTGTTCTCTAAGCTTGCAGGTAATTCAAATCTTTGATATCCTGACAACTGAAAGCCAGCACCATTTACCCCTACTTCCTGCAAAGCAACTACATCAGGATTGCAAGACAAAACGTGTGCATGAATATCAGTTGCCCTTTTACTTAGACTATTTATATTCCATGATAAACATTTAAGTCAAGAAACATCCATTACAACTTATATTTATTTGTTCCCTAAAAGATTTTGCTTTCGTAATTACGTTAATCCGAAGCTCATCATTTGGCTCTTCCATATATTTCAAAACTGCATCCAGCAATAAGGCCACATTATGAACCTGATTTCTGTATGAATCCTCTTTCCCTGCTTGACAATCATCCTTTGAAATGTTTTTCCTGTCAATAACTACATCAGCAGCGTGGACCTCATCCTCACTGTAACCCAAGCAGCGATTATCTTTAGCAGGTGTACTTCTCACACCCTGGTCAATCTCGGAGAATATACCTTTCACCTTGCTGATCTTATCGATCTGACCTTGCATTGTTAAAATTATCTTCTTAAGTTCATTTACTTCTGATCGAAGATGGCTTATTGCATCATTATGTTCTTTACTCCTGCGTTCCCATACATTAACAACTGGAGCTGCTGGACTATTTGAGTCTAAACAATTCTCAGGTATCTTCGTTGAAGAGCTTAATACCTTTGCTACTCCAAATGATGGTTTTCTCTTGCATAACCATGAATTTGCGGTATGCTCTTCTCCACAATTGCAACACTTAGGAATAATCTGAACTTTATCCCTAATTTTCTGCAGACATTCTTTTGAGTCATGGGGCTTGCTGCAGTACTCACACCTGAAATCATTTTGACACTTATATGGTAAATGCCCACTTACTACATTTATAGCACATGGTCGGAGGCTCATTAAACAAAGATACCCTTCTATAGCCAATACAAGAAACAAAAATCTTATCTGGAACTTCACCTCTAATTAGTGCTATCGCCTGAGGTTTAGGACACACCTCACCCCTTTGCTTAACTTCTCTACGCTTAGCCCACACAATTCGCTCATCATGTGATATGAGCTCAAGATCCAAACACAATGGAATGCCAAAAATAATAATTTTTGTTAATTTTCCTTCCTCCTTAGGTTTTTCCAAAACAATCCCATCAAACCCAGCAGTAGTTAAATACTTCACAGCCTTCTCATCTTTAACAGTTACGAATTCTCTATATTTACCTTCCTTGAACAACACTTCAAACTCAGGGTGATCGTATAGTTTAAATGTCCACTGCAGTTTATTATTATAATTAATCTCAACTGAACGTGGAAAATACAATCGCTTCCTTCCAGTAACATTATTCAGGCTCGCTGGATCTTCATTATCCTCATCTAAAGAGACATCGCTATTTTGCAATAAAAGTTCACTTTCACTCACCCTTTTCCTCTTGTTGACCAAACCAAGGGCATTACTTTTCGTGCAAATAATTGTTGAAGGTCCTTGTTCTTCGACTCCTTGTGAACTTTCCTTCTTTTTCCTCTTCTTTTTCTTCTTTGACATCCTAAAAGGATCCTTCGTATGATCAGACTCACTACTCGACAAAGCTAAATCCTCCTGCACAACGGCTTCATCCACAATTATCTCTTCATCCGAAATCATACCAGTTGTTCAATGACATGGAATTCGTAAACCAGATCTTAAGATAGTTCGATTCAGCGTTATCTGAGTATTGGAACCAAGGAGCAGTAGTGGAACACGTCCAACTAGTACAGAGACAACAGGCCGCCTTGCGACAACAGGTCTAACACCGATGACTGCTCTCAGACGACTGTCCTTCAAATACTTGAATGTTGCCGTTAATAGTATTAGCCATCTGTGAACGGTCAGATAACTTCAAAGTCCGTATAATTGTATAAGCCTCAAAAAACAACTACAGCGGTGGGAACACGTCCTCCTCGCTCGAGAGTTGAGCCTTGAGAGCCATTAGGAACGTTTGTTAGCGGTAAATCTAGTACTGCCGATTATCGTTCATTTTTCATAACTACAATGTTATCTGAAGAATTTTTATTATCTTCCAGCTAACCAGCTAAACATGTCTGCCTGTTCACTATTTTACAATTCGGCTGTCGAACTGGCTTTGGTGCATGTGATGCTATTCTTATAATTCCAAATGCTGTACAGAAATCCTTTAATTGTGGTCAGGAAGTTCGTATGTTAAGCCTTAATTTTACCGCAACCCTTGACCGTGTTAATCACGAGGCCCTTGTTTTGTAACTCCAATAGTTGGTAGTAGGTGAGACTTTTATTATTATTACTAAATTTATAAGCAAGAGTTTTCAAATAGTACTTTTTGATGGGTGACATCGTGAATTTAGAAATGTATTAGTGTTCCTCACAGTAGTCCGATGGTTCTTGGCCGACTAGTTCTCATGCTATATACATATAATACGTAGTTTGGCCTTGAAAACAAGATAGTTGCATTTGTAAGTAGTAGGTTGGCCACAGCACCAGCCACCAATTGAGATACTACTGCTACAGAGTTATTGGGTCCTTCGAGTGGCTAGACAATAACACATTGGACCCCTCTCTCTCTTTACGGCTCATTCTGTCTTTGCCAACACATACACCGAATAGTCTAGCCTATTCTTTCCACAGTCTCCTCTGTCTTCACATACCATACAACACTGATAATACCAAACAATTCTTTGCACAAAAGCTTAACTACTGCGATGTAATTGTTCAGTGGCTACTTTCCTCTTGGTAAAGGAAGGGTTGAAGAGACTTTTTAGCTATGGCAAGCCTCTCTTCTAGGAAAAGGACACTCCAAAATCAAACCATTGTTCTCTAGTCTTAGGTCATGCCATAGCTTCTGTACCATGGCTTCCCAATGTCTGATTAGTGGGTACATTCGGACACGATGTTCTTTTTTATTTCGCTTGTATTTCTTTTTTTAGTTTATAAATAAAAGATATAATTTAATGTTGGTAATGTTCTTAAAATATGTTGCTCTGATTTTTTATTACTTCTCGTAGTTTATTTATTTCCTTATTTCTTCTTCATTGGGCTATTTTTCCCTGTTAGATCCCTTGGGCTTATAGCATCTTGCTTTTACAACTAAGGTT
>NC_090728.1:30044001-30056501 GCF_036898095.1 Palaemon carinicauda | reverse complement strand
TAAATCTATGTAACTGGCCCAGGGAGAATTATGTACATATGTGAAGTTGGTAAGTTTATCATTTACATTATGTAAGTGCTTCTTCTAGAGTTTAAGCATAGGAGTGTAATTATCTCTTTTGTCTAAGTCCAAAGTTTTATTTAGATTTAATATTTCATGTCAAGTGATTATATAATTTTCAGAGAGTATAATTTTTGTCTTAATATTACTTTTGTTCAGACCTAATAGTTAACGTGATTTTTTTAAAACTCTTGCAAAGTATTATAATTTATATAGAATATATTTACTTTCGTAAAGAGTGTAATATTTCAATCAACGGTTTTTATATTATACCTGTCCGTACCCTATTAATGAATCGAAGTAAGAGGTGGTTTTGAATAAATCTTAAGAATAATTACCCAGTTTTGTTCTGTGGAGAAGAGTAAAAATAAAGTTTAATTTGAAATTATAAAAACAAGAGCTATAAGAATTCGAACCTAATCCTGTAAGTCTTTTTTCTGAAAACAATGGTATTAACTCTCTCTCTCTCTCTCTCTCTCTCTCTCTCTCTCTCTCTCTCTCTCTCTCTCTCTCTCTCTCTCTAGATACTAACACATCTAAAAATGTCATTTATTTCATTCCTCCTTTTCTAATGTGAACCTTATATTATTTTTCTTTGAATTAGCAAAATCCACGAAGGAGTCAGCACAGAATTCATTTCTGAATAAAGCGAAGGTGTCATCAACATATCTGACATAAAACAGGGGATGGTATCTCAAAGGGCAATTTTCGAGCAAGGTCTCTTCCAGGGAGCACATAATTTATTTATGCGATTATTTTAAGAAATACTGTTTCCCGACTAAATCATTTTTGAAGCATCTTAACAAATTATTAAATAATAAACTAGCTGAGACTCAAAGAGTATCAACAGTACCCAAACTCATATTCTATGTGAGTTTTCCTCTCATTCATGATGATTCCTTTAGAGAGAAGTGTACAAAAATCATACAACAACAATTTCCAGCTGTTGTAGTAAAATTAATTCCTAAGAATCCTCTCACAGTTTGCTCGATTTTTCACTTTAAGGATTTGTTGAGCCCTTTGATGTCCTCTGGTGTAGTGTATCAATATATATGCCCAAAGTGTAACTCTGGGACCTACGTAGGATCTACCAAGAGGTTGTTGAAGGTCAGAATTGATTCTCTTAGAGGTGTTAGTTTTCGAACAGGTTGCAGCCCAAAACATTCAAATTTTCGCAATCATACTAAAATGTGCTAAGTAAATATAGAAAATAAAGATTTTATGATTATCGGGCAAGCATCTAATTACCACGACTTGCCTATTCTAGAGTCAATTTTGATTGACAGACTGGTTCCATCGTTAAACACCAAAGCTTCCTCCATTCAATTGTACCTGTTATAGGTTTCCTTATTTTGTTCTGTAGTTGTTGATGCCATTCAGTTTTTATTTACGCTACTGCGAGGTTGGTTCCGCTTCTGTTTTATGCATATTTTTACTTGAATTTCTTTTTTTTACTAATTTTTACTTTTTATATATATTTGTATACCACTGTTTCTTAATGTTATATATGAACTTCCAATTAGGAGCCCTGGAAGATGTGATAATGACGATCAAGAAACGTCAGGATTTATAATAAATGGATAGCTAGAACTGCCTATTTCCCTGTCCATTTTGAGAAATGTATATATACTGTAATATATATATATATATATATATATATATATATATATATATATATATATATATATATATATATACACTGTATATATACACTATATATATACACTGTATATATACACTGTATATATACACTGTCCTGTGGAAGAGACAACTCCTACCAGGCGCGTCCATTAGGTGGCAGATGAGGGAAACCCTTGCAGTACAATTTATTGCAAGGGCTACTCCGAATAATAGTAATAAGGAGTCGTGGACCAAACAGGTAGCAGAGGAGTGGCTAGCCGGCTACCTTATTAGCCAAGAAACCTGCATGAAAAAGATGTCAAGGATTAGTAGTATGGCTACCGCGTCCGGGGGAACCGACGCGCCCCGAGGTCCTAAACCACAGCCTCGTGGTGAGAAATTGGCAATGTGGTCAGCAAAAGGAGTAACAACAGTTGGAACTGTAAATGTAACAACGCTCTTTGCACCAGCAAAACTTAGGTGTACCATTGAAGAAATAAATAGATACAGTTGGGATGTATTGGGAATAGCAGAGACTCATTGGGTGGGAGAAGGTGAAATGATGTCAGAAGGAATCAAAATATTGTATTCAGGTAGAGCAGACAATATTCATAGAGAGGGAGTAGCACTAATGTTAGGAAAAAGAGCACAAAGAGCTTATTTGGAGCACAATTCGGTGAACTCAAGAATAATTTCGGTCACTTTGAGAGGAAAGCACAAGAATTTTAAGGTTATTCAGGTATATGCACCAGACAGCTCATATGAAGATGAAGACGTAGAAAACTTCTATTCACAGTTAGAGGAGGAAATAGAGACAACAAAAACAGGCGATGTAGTCATGGTGATGGGCGATTTCAATAGTAAAATCGAAAATGACAGGAGAGGCTACGAGGATGTGATGGGAGAGTTCGGTTTAGGTGAAAGAAATGAGAGAGGACAGAGGATGTTGGAATTTTGCCAGGGTAAACAACTGTGTATAACAAATACTTACTTTTATCATAGAGAACAGCACAGATATACATGGACACACCCAGATGGAATTCATAAGAACTGCATTGATTATATCCTTATAAATAAGAGATGGAAAACATCAGTGATGGGAACAAAAGTGATGAGGGGAGCAGACTTTGGAACATCACATGAACTACTACTTTCAAACATCCGTATTAAATTTCGGACAGTCAGAGAAAGAAATCAAGAACTAGTCAGGTATAATCTAGATAAACTGAGGAACGAGGAAGTAAAAACTGCCTTCAAAGTAAGAGTAGGAGGACGCTTTGAACCACTAATAGGACTCGAGACAACAGAGGAAAAGTGGCGTCGGGGACGAGACATAATTAAAGAGGAAGCCGACAGTATTTTGGGAAGGAGAAGGAGAGCAAATCAACAGTGGGTCACAGAGGAAGTATTGGATGCATGCCAAGAGAGGAGAGAAGCAAAAATGACAAAGAATGAAAACCCATCACAATAAAACAAAGCAAGTTATAGACAAAAGTGCATAGTAGTGGACAATAAATGCAAAAGAGCAAAAATAAAATGGATTGAAGACCTGTGTAAAACATGTGAGGAATGTTTCAGAAACGGCCATTCAAGAGAGCTATTCACCGCAGTAGACAGATTAACAAGGGGTTGGAAAAACAATGGAATTGCTGTAAGAGATGCAGATGGCAACAAGGTATCAGCAACGGCTGATGTTGAGAAGATCTGGAAAACGCACTACGAGGAACAACTAAAAGGAAGTGGAAGACGGGTAACTGGAGAAGATTATCCAGAACTAAGAGGAGAGCTATGGAACATACAGGAAACGCCAGATCTCCTGATAGAAGAAGTGGGAAAAGCTTTAAGAGCTATGTCAAGTGGGAAAGCACCAGGAATAGATGGACTACCTAAGGAATTGCTTGAAGCTGGCGGTGAAATGGTAGAAAGATGGTTGTGTGATTTATGCAGGGATATAGTAGATGGACAAGCAGCTCCAAATGATTGGACTGAAAACATTATAATTCCAACACACAAGAAAGGGGACACCACCTTATGCAAAAATTATAGGCCTATCAGTCTATTAACACATGCTTATAAAGTTTTAGCAAAAATCATACAAAGTAGAATAGCAAGGCAAGAAGAGGAAATAATTGATGAAGGTCAAGCAGGATTTAGGTCGGGTAGAGGAACAATTGATCATGTATTCACATTCTCACAAATCATAGAAAAATTCTGGGAGAAGGAAAAAGATCTGTATTGTGTATTCATTGACTTCAGGCAAGCGTTTGACTCCATATGGAGGGAAGGAATGATCAGGATTTTGAAGGAATGGGGATTAGAACCAAAAATACTGGAAACCATCATGAGATTGTATGAAAGGACATCGGCTAGAGTAAGAAAAGGAAAGTGTTTGACAGAAGACTTCATAACCACTGGTGGGGTTATACAGGGTTGCCCACTATCACCACACCTCTTCAACCTATACTTGGAATGGGTTATGAAAATGGCACTTGGAGATTATGAGGGTGGAATAGATATAGGAGGGACAAAAATATCTAACATGAGGTATGCAGATGACATAGTGCTTTTAGCAGAAACTAAGGAAGAACTTCAGAGAGTGTTGAGAATGGTGGAGGAGCAGTGCAGTAGGTATGAATTAGTGATAAATAGAGAGAAAACCAAAAGTATGAAAATTGGACGCCAGAGAGAGGCCTTAGAAATACAGCTATCAGAGGGAGAAGTGGAACAAGTCAATGAGTTTAAATATTTGGGAGTGTTTTTCACAGCAGATGGAAAGATGGAAAGAGCAATTCAAGACCGAATCTCAAGTGGCCAGAAAGCATTTGGAAGGCTAAGAAGAATCTGGAAAGATAGAAATATATCCATTAAGTTGAAAATTAGGCTATTAAGAGCAATAGTAATCCCCACAGTGATATACGGTGCTGAATGCTGGATACTGAAGAAGAGAGAAGAGAAAAAGTTATTAGCCTTTGAAATGAAATGTCTGAGAAGAATCTGTGGTGTAAGATGGGAGGACAGAATTACAAACGAGAGAGTGAGAGAAATGGCTGGTGTTGAGGACACAATTCTGATTAGAGTAGAAGATATTCAGAGGAGATGGTTTGGGCATGTACAGAGGATGGAACAGGACAGATGGCCAAAGATATTGCTTCATGGTCAAGTGGCCGGAAATAGACCGAGAGGACGACCAAGAGATACATGGGTGAAAACCTTCAAGAAAGCTAATAGAGGCGAGACATTTCAGCAGCTGGCACAGATGGCATTGGATAGGAGTCTATGGAGAGAATGGCGATATCAGATGCAGGACCCAACCCGGAGAATTCCGGACGGGATTTAGTGAGTGAGTGTGATATATACACTGTATATATACACTGTATATATATATATATATATATATATATATATATATATATATATATATATATATATATATATATTCTCTCTCTCTCTCTCTCTCTCTCTCTCTCTCTCTCTCTCTATATATATATATATATATATATATATATATATATATATATATTTTTGGGCTCAAGCCATGGCGTCCTGATGGAAGGTTCCTGTTTGGTAGCTTCCTTGGGTATAAGACTACTAAGATATTCCCAGAGAATTTAACCACAGGTTATCACAGAATTCTAACTTCTGGAGCGAGTATCTCAAAGGTTTCCCTTTAAGACATCGTAATACAACAGGGGACACGCATGTCTGGTCGTGCCACATAGCTATCTCCACCCCGAACAGGGTTAACGCTTCGGTGTGTAAGGGCTGAGAATAGCTGGGAGCCGTTCCACAGCTAATCTCACTCGTGGCTACTACTGATACTCGAGACGTAAACAAACGGACGCCATTGCTCTAATGACGTCACGAGCGTCTTTATCCTTTTGTTAGTAGCTGCCCTACTGAGACGGATTTTCCCTTGTGTGAACTTTATCGTTTTGCATCTTCGCTATGTCGTTACCTTCAGCCTCGCCTTCTTCTGGAAAGTTGAGTACAAGGTTCCAGTATTGTTTAATTAAGCTCTGGCCGTAAAGTAAATATTATTTCGCGAAATAATTGATGTTTTGTGGCGGAGCTGTGCCTCTACCGGACCCGCCATTTTATGGCGTCGTTGTTGTTTTGCATGTCTTATTTAGTTAGCCACAACAACGCTTCCGGCTTTATATACTAATCGAATACATTAGTTTATTTAGTCTTCATAGCTAGGAACTTTTATATCGTGTTAGACGCTTTTTATCGGTCATCGATTGACCTCATACCAGTCGGCTACTATAGCCCCCAGGCCAGGAGCCTATATACAAGTGTTCATGCATGATTTATCAGTGATCCTAGACTAAGTTATGAAGATAGTGGCATTATTATTTTACAATACTTTTGACTAGTGATGCAAATGTTTTCGCCTTCAGGGACCATATAGGGGATAGGCTAGTCAGTGATTCTTTCTAGCCTAACCTAACCTTAGGACCCCTATATGCTTCCTTCATCCCCTGCCTTGGCACTCCCTCTATTTAGCCTTGATCCCTTTTCTGAGTAAAGGGATTTATTGTCTAATAGAGTATTATATCGCCTCTCAGTCCTCCCTAAAGGAATGAACCCCCTTTAGGATTGCGTCTGAGAGTGAGGTTAGGCTAGCCTACCTCTATGGCTAGGATAGTCTACGACTTTCCTGCGATAGCGATATGTCTTCTTCCTTGCCTAGTTCAGGACTTTTAGCCCTGATCTAGGCCAGGTTAGGAAGGTTTCTCTGTTCCATGCTGAAACTGTACTCTTGCACCGTTTTTAGCTGATCGGCCTAATCTTAGGTTAGGGAGTGTCCTCCCTTCCCTTTGTGGCCGCTCTGGTACAGAAACCCTTCCTGGGAAGACCCCTTTCTTCTCCCTCCCCACCTATCTCTTGTATAGCCTAGCCTATGCTTAGGTTAGTTTATACTCATCTGTCCCCTGTCCTACAATTCCTCCTTAGGGTGGAAGAGTAGGGCTACCCGAGCTTCCCTGTGCTGTCCGCTCTGGTACATATACCTTCATAGTGTCCTATAAGGTTAGTTACTAGTGTAGCTCTGCATAGGGGAGTCTCCCCCCCCCCCTCTTGGGTGTTCCCTAGCCCTCCCTTGGGCTACCTGCTCCCGGTCTCTAGTGACCCCTGCTTGGATGCTAGAGCCTGTCTCTATCATGGGTACACCCCCTCAGGGAGAGGGAGGGATGTCTGGAACCCTGACGGTACTTCCTACATCCCTTCCCCCCCTCCCCCTGTCTCTCTCTCTATCCGGGTGCCGGTCTCTTGCCGCCTCTACTGCCGGCAATACCTGCCTCCCTCTTGGTGACTTCCCTACCCTTGCCCCCAGCCCCCCGTGTACCGAGGGACTGCCGGCTGCCGCCGGCTACTACCGGCGGCTCTCCTACTCCTATCTATTCGTCCGCTTGCCGGTCGATCTCCGGAGTGCCGGCATATACTGCCGGCAACCCGATACTACCTGTACCATCCTTACCCGTCACCAATCCGGCATCCTCCGGCTGCCGGAGCCGCCGCTCCCTGCCGGCGTGCCGCCGTTGTGCCGGCGGCCGCCATCCTGGTATCTAACTGACTTTGAAAATTGTCTGTTCTAATGCCAGAATCTATGCTGGAGCGAGCTCCGGCGTGCCGGCGGCTGCCGGATGCCCCGGAGGCGTCAAGAATACTTGCACCCCCTCTCTTTAGCTATCATAAGACTAGATAGCCCTACCTTGCAAATAGATAAGCTGCTTTGCTTCTAAGATCAGTACCTAGTACGGCTCTATTAGTGATCATGCTGTCTCTTTGCATTCTTCTATTTCCAGCATGCTATGTGCATCTTAGCGCGGCTGGTTGCCAGAAGCAATTACCCTTAATGAGGCCTTCTGGCTCTTATCTGGGAACCGAATGAATTCGATCCCAACCTTGTCCTTGGTTTTCCATGGAGTTCCATTATAATGGGAATCCTAGGAAACCATATCCAATGATCTAGGTCATTTGGATTATCCCAGGACCAGCCTATGGTAACCAGCCGGGCGAGATGCATGGAGCGTGTCTCCTTTACTGTTTCATTCTCTATGCATCACACCTTTCTTAAGTTAAAATTAATGATTAATGTTAACTTAATTTAAGAGCCACTCCTATGGCTCCCCCATACTCATTTTCTCTTTCTTCCACAGGAGGAGCAGATGAAGTGCGATTTCGCATACTGTGCCGTGAAACGCTCCCAGTTTTATGGACATACGGCGTGCAGGACTCACGCCCCTTGCTCAGACAAGAAAGGGGATTGGAAGTTCTGGAATCCACTGGAATGTACGGTCTGCCAGGCCTATCTAGTTGAGGCCTTCCATAACCCTCCCTCAGCGGAGGTTAGAGACATTGCTCGTGAGAAACTGCGCAAGTGGGTGCGTGGTTTTCAGAGGAATGCTACTGGACCGTACCTGGCCACCGAAGAACTGAGGTCCCTGTTGTTCCCTAAGGCCTCCCCTGATTCAGTGGTTCCAAAGGAAGCAATCCCCACTGTCCAAATTTCAGTGGAACCTGATGTGGTCATGGCTCAGTCCATGCACGAGTGCCGTTTGGATTCTGAGGATGATGAACGGATCTCCGACGTCTCGGAAGATACGGAGAAGACGCTTATGGCTCAAGGAGCCGAAGAGGACGAAGACAAGGTGGAATACACCGAGTCGGAGATTGGAGCTACTCCCTCGTCCATCCCTCCGCCTACTCCTACACCGACGGAATTGTCCCTTCCGTCTACCTCCTCGACCCCGGATCCTTCCTCTTCCACCCAAGAACTGATCCGACTGATTAGAGCTGTCATGGACGACAGACTGAAGGAGAACCAGGAGTCCATCAGGTCGATGATTGGATCCAGAGACACGAAGAAGATCTCGGTCAAGGATCTCCCAGCTTGCTCTCATGCCAACCCGTGGAGGTATGCAGAGCATATGGTTATTGCAACCGGCAGGATCTTTGTTAGCGACAAGATCGGCACGGTCCCGTTGGAAGACGTGGAGTTCTTCCCAAGCTTCGAGGCCTACCCGGACTGTTACGTCCGGCTTCGTGCTGAACCTGCCTCGAAGGAGGAGACCGAACCTAAAGAAGAGATAGTGTTCGATCTCGCAAAGGCCCAAGCTATGCTAGCCAACGCATTTAAGAGCAGGGGCTTTACCTGCTCTAAGCTTCCTGCCTTGAGCAAGAAGCATCCTACCTATGTCGCACCTGACACTGCGATTCTTCCATTTCTGGAAAAGGCCTTAGCTGCATGCCTTAAAGCGGCGGAAGAAGGGAAACCCTGCCCTGCACTGGAGGAGTGCAGACCCTTCTCCATCGTGACACCCCCTGACACTAGGCAATGGAAAGATGTCCAACATACTTTCGTCGTGGGTAGGCTCGATCCTGACGTCGCCGGACGTCAGTTTAATGAAGACCTCCCCAAGCTCAACGACCACCTCCTTCGCCGGGAACAAGACACGAAGGAGAGGCTTGCAGCTTCGCTTTCTCATCAAGTCCAACTTGAAGTAATGGCCTGTGACACAGCGGTACCCGATCACTACATGGTACTGGCCAAATCCCACTTACTCACGGTAATGAAGGACTTGTACCATTTCATAAAGGCTCGTAGAGCCTGTCGTGAATTCGTGTTTGTCGGTGCCACCGTGAAACACGAACCCCGGAGGCTGATTTCCTCCAACATCTGGGGAAAGCACCTGTTTCCTTCTGACCTTGTCAAGGAAATAACTGACAGAGCCGCCACGGAGAATAGGAACCTTCTCCACAAGTGGGGCATGTCCAGAAAAAGGAAAACCTCTCAGGACGATGGACCTCAGCCTAAGAGGAAACCTCAGAAGCCGAAACCCCAGCAACGTCAACAACGACGTCAGTTTCCGGGACCCGCTACCTCCCAAGTGGTTGCCCAACCACAACAGACCTTTCAGTTGGTCCCCCAACCGGTGTTGTCACAGTCACCGGTCTTCACCCCTGCCTTCGAGCAGTCATCCACTACCTTTCATGCCAGAGGTAGAGGCTCGTCCAGGGGTGCAAGCAGAGACGCCTCTCGTCGTCCCTCCAGAGGTAGAGGAGGAAAGGGAGCTAGCGGCCGAGGCAACAAGTCCTCGGGACACCAGAAGCAATGAAGTGCTTCCGGTGGGAGGAAGACTCCGCCAATTCCAGGATCGTTGGACCTTCGATCCTTGGGCACACAGCATCATCAAGAACGGTCTAGGCTGGAGTTGGGTGCAACCACCCCCAATCTTCCAGCGGTTCTTTCAACCATCAACCCCCATTCTGGAAGAATATGTTCTAGACCTCTTGAACAAGAAGGTGATAAGGAAGGTAAAGTCCACCAGGTTCCAAGGGAGACTGTTTTGCGTTCCCAAGAAGGACTCAGACAAACTCAGAGTCATTCTGGACTTATCCCCCCTCAACAAGTTCATAGAGAACAACAAATTCAAGATGCTGACGCTTCAACAAATAAGGACCCTTCTGCCTCAGGGTTCCTACACGGTCTCTATAGACCTGGCGGATGCCTATTGGCACATTCCAATGAACCATCACGCTTCCTCCTACCTAGGATTTCGACTCCAAAGGAAAAGCTACGCCTTCAGGGCCATGCCATTCGGCCTCAATGTGGCCCCTCGGATCTTCACAAAGCTGGCGGATGCCATAGTACAACAGCTCCGCCTAAGAGACGTCCAGGTGATGGCCTACCTCGACGACTGGCTAGTCTGGGCTCCCTCGCCCGAAGAGTGTACAAAGTCTTGCGACGAAGTTACCCAGTTCCTAGAACACCTGGGATTCAAGATCAACGAGAAGAAATCTCGCCTCTCTCCGGCTCAGAAGTTTCAGTGGTTGGGAATCCACTGGAATCTTCAGTCACACCGCCTTTCCATCCCCCAGAAGAAAAGGAAGGAAATAGCAGGGTCTGTCAAGCGACTACTGAAATCCAAACGCATTTCAAGACGACAGCAGGAACGAGTTCTAGGCTCTCTACAATTCGCCTCAGTGACAAACCCAGTGCTTCGTGCACAGCTAAAGGATGCCGCGGGAGTCTGGAGACGATCGGCATCCATCGCTCGAAGAGACCTCAAGAGACGGCTTCCAAACAGACTTCGACGCCTCCTAAAGCCGTGGTCGGAAGCAATGGCCCTGAAAAGGTCCATTCCTCTCCAACACCCTCCTCCATCACTCAACATCCACACGGATGCCTCACTGGAGGGCTGGGGAGGTCACTCCCACCTGAAACAAGCTCAAGGGACCTGGTCTCCACTATTCAAGACGTTCCACATAAACATCTTGGAGGCCATGGCGGTCCTTCTTACTCTGAAGAAGTTATCCCCGCCACCCTCGATCCACATCCGTCTAACCCTAGACAACTCGGTGGTAGTTCGTTGTCTCAATCGCCAGGGCTCAAGATCGCCCCAGATAAATCAGGTGCTTCTCCCAATCTTCCGTCTGGCGGAGAAGAAGAAGTGGCACCTGTCTGCAGTTCACCTACAAGGATTCCGCAACGTGACAGCGGATGCTCTATCTCGGACAAACCCGATAGAGTCGGAATGGTCTCTAGACGCAAGATCATTCTCCTTCATCTCCAATCAAGTCCCAGAACTTCAGATAGATCTCTTTGCAACGAGCGACAACAATCAACTTCCTCTGTACGTAGCCCCGTACGAGGACCCCAAAGCAGAAGCGGTGGACGCCATGTCACTGGACTGGAACAGATGGTCGAAGATATACCTGTTCCCTCCCACCAACCTTCTGTTGAAAGTCCTCTCCAAACTGAGAACCTTCAAAGGGACAGCGGCCCTAGTGGCTCCCAAGTGGCCCCGGAGCAACTGGTACCCCCTGGTCCTGGAGCTGCAGCCCAAGCTGATCCCTCTCCCGGGCCCAGTTCTCTCTCAACAAGTACAGAAGTCGACTGTCTTCGCTTCATCATCGAAAATCAAGGACCTTCATCTCATGATTTTCTCTCCCTTGCCGCAAAGAAGAGGTTTGGGATCTCGAAGAAAAGTCTGGACTTCCTAGAGGAATACAAGACCGAATCCACGAGACGGCAATACGAATCATCCTGGAGGAAATGGGTCTCCTTTGTTAAAGCAAAAAATCCTAAAGAAATCACCATTGATTTCTGTATGTCCTTCTTCATTCACCTTCATGGACAAGGATTAGCAGCCAATACGATCTCAACTTGCAAATCGGCTTTGACTAGACCAATTCTATATGCTTTCCAAATTGATCTGTCCAACGACATCTTTAACAAACTGCCGAAAGCATGTGCTCGCCTACGCCCAGCACCCCCTCCGAAACCGATCTCCTGGTCACTAGACAAGGTGCTCCATTTCGCCTCCAACTTGGACAATGATTCATGCCCCCTCAAGGATCTGACTCAGAAAGTTATATTTTTATTTGCTCTCGCCTCGGGAGCTCGAGTCAGCGAAATAGTGGCATTATCAAGAGAAGAGGGACACATCCTGTTTGCTGATTCAGGAGAAGTGACCCTCTCCCCCGATCCGACGTTTCTCGCCAAAAATGAATTACCCACCAAAAGATGGGGCCCTTGGAGAATATGCCCCCTGAAGGAGGATGTCTCTCTATGTCCAGTAGAGAGTCTCAAGGTCTATCTTCGCAGAACTTCAAACTTTGGTGGAGGCCAACTCTTCAAAGGAGAAACATCGGGCAGCGACCTGTCACTGAAACAATTAAGAGCGAAAATCACCTACTTCATTCGCAGAGCGGATCCGAACAGTACACCCGCTGGTCATGATCCTAGAAAAGTGGCATCTTCTCTGAATTTCTTTCAGAGCATGACTTCGAGAGCCTTAAGAACTTTACGGGCT
>NC_090728.1:30029054-30041001 GCF_036898095.1 Palaemon carinicauda | reverse complement strand
ATAATTTTGCGCAACACCTTGATTTTTTCCTTGACCAAATTTGCAACATAATTTGAACCGTTTTTAGGATGCCAATATCACTAAAAACATTTGTTTTTTGCTTATATATTGAGCCAATGACTCTCTCTCTCTCTCTCTCTCTCTCTCTCTCTCTCTCTCTCTCTCTCTCTCTCTCTCTCTCAGGATGAACACCTAAGACGCTTGCTCGCCCGGTGCTCGGTCAAAAATAGAAAGATTTGCATTAACTGTTTTATTTCTCTTAAATATAAAATATTCCTAATTGAGTAAAAAAAAAAAAAATAAAAATCATGGAAATTTTGAAACATACATGGGCGGCAGATTGAAACGGGGGTGGGGTAAAGATTAATAATCGAAAAAAATTGTTTGTAATTAAAAAAATAAAAAATAAAAAAAAAAAACTAACTAACTTTTGGGTCTGCCGATAAGTCTTTTCGGAAAGCAATTCATTTCACCTCAGCTTTAACTTGCATTTTCAGTTGGTAAGGAGTAGACGAAATATCTGCCAAAAACTGTAACTTATGTTAGTTGCAATATGCAGTAGGAAAACTTTAGCTCAAAGTTGTAATGGTTTCTTGTATTTTTCGTTGCAAAGGGGTTTGCTTCAATGTAAGCCTCATTAGTACTTTTATATACATGAGAGAGGGATCGAAAGATGGGTGGTCGGGGTTCCAATATTCGGTGGCATACAGAAATGTGAGAGGTTCGAAAAACGAGGATGGGTTCTAACATATCTAATTAACATGGTCAAAACTTTCCTCTAAGGTTTATTATTCTAAGAAAAAAATCTTTGTTAGAACGTGCTGAAAGCTGCAATTTTATCAAATGTGTAATATTAATTAATTCTAGTACAGTAGGACATTAAAATTCTGATTTATTGCGTTTTCTTTCTTACACATGATAAACCTCTTATTTTGAATATTATCATGCAATGATTATTCCTGTATTATCATTGGTTTCCCTTGTCGGCAGGTATTAGACTACACTTCCATAATATTTAAGAGAATATATCAGTTTAAAGGTAATTCATGAATGGCAGAGGCTATTGGAATTTATTTTAATTCCAACCTTCTTTATATTTAATAAACAAAACAATTACTCAAAACCCAAAACAACTTACATCAAATAGTAGATCCACTAGTAATACTTTGTGACATTGCCCTACATTACCCTTTTCCCCAGACATGTCCTAAGATGCAGAATAATGCAGATAACTTATCACAAGGTAGACGTTAAAGTCTTTCACAATTGTTGTAGTCTTG
Source organism: Palaemon carinicauda (assembly GCF_036898095.1). Lineage (NCBI taxonomy): Eukaryota > Metazoa > Arthropoda > Malacostraca > Decapoda > Palaemonidae > Palaemon > Palaemon carinicauda. Next base: position 30,039,721 of record NC_090728.1, on the reverse strand, counting down.
GGTGATGAACGTTTAGTTTTGTTCGGACTTAATATCCTATGAAGATGCCGGCCTTTCCACTGAGAACTTTTTATTGGAACTGTTCGCCGTGGCTGTGGTAACCTTCGAGCTAATTTACTTGGCAGTACATATTACGCACGCGCGAACTTAAGGCCTATTAGGCAATTACTAATTTAAGTCATTTAATTCATAAGTTTGATTTTATTATTCATTTTACTTATCATTAACGCTAATAGTTATTATACTAAGTAGCATCAAGTTATTTACTTTTAATTTATTAATAAAAATAGGTAAAGCTTAGAGTCAAGCTAACGACCGAACGGCTATTCCCTACAGTCGAACACAATTATTTACGTTAACTGTACTCCTTATAAGGAAACAGTTTCGCTTTCCATTTCTTTTGCAACTTGTACCTCTATAATTTATTTTTGGTTTCTAACAAGGCAAGCAACTTGACGATGGCCTATCCCTCCCTAGCTCACAAGGATGGGGAGGCTACAGACACTACTAGAAACTAGAGCTTAAGTGGGTCTTGAACTCCCGTCCAACAGATTGCCGGGCAGGGAAATTTCCTAAAGGCTACCACAACCCTATAGTTTACTAATTCGTTTGACTTGAATGTCTAAGAATGTTTGTTTTTTAAATTGTGATCCTTTATTCTAATTTATTTATAAATAGAGATACAATTGTATGTTTCAAATTAAATTCTAGCGGTTTCTCTCTGGACTATTTTCTGTATTTTTAAGATTGCTTAGAATGTGAACGTTTAAAATACCCTTGAACTGAAGGATTTTTTAGAAGGTAGTCCTGATGCACCACTTTCCCACTACTGATGGAAAAAATCGAGGTTTACAAGGGTAAACTGGTGCTCTCTGCACAATCCATAATACGGAGCAGTAAGTTAACCCCACACCAACCCTTCGTGTGTGTCATCCCACCCAATTAACAGATGCTAGTACCACCCATGCATGCACATATCCAATTAGATATGTCATTGTTGGCTGGAGAAGCCCAGAATTTGCAAAACAAATTCACAATAAAAAAAAAAATTGCTGTATCAGAAGAATCTAGAACTTTGTTATTGAGGTAATTTCACCATGAAAAAAAATCAAGAGATTAAGTAGCAAGGTATTCCAAGTCCATAAATTTATGCTGATTAGTTGCTATTTGTTAATGATGCAGTGTTGAAAGCATGGGAGCTATTAGATGGAACAAGCCTTCAGTCTCTAAGGCAATCTAGAGTTCCATATGCTTTTGATCTAGATACCAGTGTCAGTTTTTACCACAATGATATCCCAACTTTTTGACTCTCTAATTTATTCCAGGGATGGTAGGTGCTGAACTGTTATGTCTCTCTACCCAGATCCGAATCTTGGCAGAAAAGGTAGGGTACTTTATTCAATTTTGGTGGTCTGATTCACTGTTTTCAGCAGAAACCCAATTGAAAAATATTAAAGGATCAAGAGGTAGAGATTATCTCATAACATTAGTTTAAAGGTGACCACTAAATTTTATTTGTAAATTCTCACAAGGTTTCAACCAAAATAATTGTTTCTTAAAGAAGGAAAGTTAGCAAGGTTAGTAAGATAAGTCTGATGGGATCACGAAAAAATAAAAAAAGTAGAAACCCTAGTAGGGGCTACCTAAAGGAATGCTGAAATCAGTAATCAGCGCACTGTGCAACACAAAGTACCCCGAGAGTGGTAGCCCTTTATGTGGAGAAAAGTCTAGAGTTCATTGCAAGTTGGCTATTGTATCTATACATAGGATGACTACAGACTACATACGCACACACACACACACATATATATATATACATATATATATATATATATATATATATATATATATATATATATATATATATATATATCTATATATCTATATATATACACACACACACACATATATATATATATATATATATATATATATATAATATATATATATATATATATAAAGTCCATTGGCTTGGTACCCACCATCCCACAGAGATTTCCGCTGATATAGAATTTTTTTTTATCACCAAGGTATATAGTTGCAGAATTTTCCTGCCTACCACTTGAAATTTTGCTGCTTTAGACTACTAGAGCGAAAATATATATGCAGTTTAAGTAATATCATCTTGAGATCTGTAAGAAGAGATAACATTTTCTGATATCCTGGGGTTTCAAGGGCTTCCTTGAGTTTTTCTTCACATGTATTCTTAGCAAGATGCATAACATAGGCTCTCATTAAGCTCATTTTCAGAATTTGATCTCTGATACTGCAAAAGCTGATACTCTCAGCAAACAGAACAACTTTGTGAACCCATAGTACCCATTGTAATGCTTCCCTTTGATCACTTTTTTATTTTTTTTTTTCAATGGACCTACTTGTACTGTACATATGCCAGCTTCAAGAATGATTTCCTCATTTCCACTGCCTCTTAAACTTTTTCCAACTGTTTCCATATGTGTACAAATAAAATGAAAGACACTCAGCCTAATTACTGCTTTGCTGAAACCCTGTGGGTCTTGCCATATAGTGTAATACTGTAGGCCTATTTAGCAATAGGTAGATATGCAGTCATAATAGTATATGGTTAGTTAGCCTCTTTAGATACTTTTTGGGAAAACCTTAGAATATATTGGACAGTGGCATTTTCAATGATTGGAGAAAATATAGGAGGCATGTGCTGTACTTGATTGTAGTTTTATCAGTCTTTTTTTTTTTTTTTTTTTTGGTTGATTGTGAGAGAAATTTACCAAGCCAAAAAGGGTACTACCTATGCACTATTCCTTGTGGCTGATATGGTTCAGTCGCAGATCCATAGCATATAAGAAAATATAGCATTAGAGGACTCTGTACTACATTTAGTAACATTGGTTTAAACTACAGTTAAGATATGTTTCGTTCTGGACAACCTTTTATAAAACAAGGATATATTTCAGTGGCTTGTATATAACAGAACGTTCATTTGTCTTCCTTTGAGAGCAAGGTAGCTCAGATTGGACACACACACACCATCCATTGACACCTCCTGAATAATCCGTGCTTGAGCAGTATGGGTTGTTTCAAGGCCAGATTATCGTTCTTCAAGTAAATCGAAATTACCCCTGCAGATGTGAGTGAACAGTCTTGTCAAGGTCAATAGTTTCAGGAAGAACTGAGTCTCTCTCAGCATTTTAACACATTGCAGTTTCAAGCTCAAGAAGACTAGTATACAATGCAGTGACCAAAGCGATGCTTCAGGGATATAATTCCATCACTACCGGTTAGGGGTCTCAAGTGTCATACCAAGCAGATGTTTAGGCATCATCCATTGTCCCTATGATGCAGCATAACAAATGCCTTCTGCAAATGATTTCACAATCATTCTAGTCCTTCCAGATGGGCCATGTTGTTTCTTTCTACAATAACTTGACCTAGGAAACCTCGTAAGATCTATGGTGGACTGGTTGTATCTGAATGTAAGAAATTTGCATATGGTGGCCAGGCCATAGGTTGTAATTCCAATTATGACTTATATACCTGTGGAACACCAGAGTGGCCCCCTCGAATCGTTTCAAGTCCGATACTGCTGATTCAATTGCATATTCCACTGTTGTCCTCTAGGTACATGTTGAATAAACAAGTTCACTCCTGCAGTTTGACTGCCAGAACTGAATCTGCGAACCAAATTTCTTGACCAGCGTTGATTTCAGGTCATGTTTTGTAGAATTCGCTGAAGAATTTGTGACCGTTTTCTAACATGAAATGCTGGTTTTTCTCTGAGCATAGTCATTCTCTAGACAATTGGATCCTTCAATATTACTTTCCAGAACATGGAGAGCCATGTACTTGAAGGCAGCATCATGAGTATTGCACTCTATAAACTTAATATCCCTAAAATCCCCATTTTTCTTGCATTTTCTTTTCGTGAGTAACTCTGGCTTCCCTTGCCACCAAATGAGTCTCAAATTTTAGAAAGCATTTCTTTGTCTTCTTTTTTCTTCTGCTACATTCTTTATTATATCCTCAGATGGTTTTCTCTCGCATTTAACAAGTTTCTCTACCTTTCTTTTCTTCATACTTGCAGTTTTGCCATATGATATACATTCATCTGAAAGGAAAAGAACATTTGCACCACACCCATGAGAGGTGCCAAGTTTCTTCGATGAACTTGGTGCACCATCACCACAGGAACGTTGTCACTTTGCCAGTTTAGACGTATTTGTAAAGTTTTCATACCACGATCGATGAAATCCACGCATAGCTGATGATCATAAGTTAGGTACTTGAGTACAAATATGAGGCAGCTTTTCACTGACATTCAAGAAATGTCGAAGTTCCACTTAATTTATTTTTGTCTGAAAATCGTCTCAGACAGTGGCCTAACAACCAAATGTGACTTGTTTTGATCATAATAAAGAATACAAATCAAACTAACCAAACCTTTCTGCAATGGTTTCTGCGCCCTGATTGGTGCGATTTTCAATGGATTCTCTTCACTTTTACATCTTTCCTCAGACATTTTGAGCTATAATTTGCCAATCATATCTTGTTCCTGCATCCTGTAAATGAAAGATTTTAATGCTAATTTATTCAGAATTAAATATACAACAAAACCCACTTTTTCTTACATAAAACACAACATCAGGAGCTACATATAACCTCTCTTAACTTACAATACAAAGGAAACATTTTATCCTTAACATGGTGGCAATCTGTAAAAACAGAGGATAATTTTTGCTTAAAATCCCCAAAGGGAGAAGGGTAACTATGGTTGGCTCACGGTCGATCTATCTACATGTGTTTGTGTGACAATTGTGTTAGGCTTATGACATTGGGCTTTATTGCCCGGCACTGGGGCCTGTGAGACCATTCTGTTCCATTAAGAAGTAAAAGTTAGAGGAGGGTGGACTGCAAAAAGATAGAAAGGAAGCGGAAACGGAGATCAAGTGGAAGGATATAAAGTAAGACCGAGATGGTTGCGTTTGTGTTCCCTAAATTTCGCAAACAGGAAAAAAACATCGATAAAGCTTCCAAAAGAAGGAAAAGAAAACAAACTAGAGGAAATATTTATTTTATTGTTTGGGTAATAATGATATATATTCTTTTCTTTTCTATACATACATTTGTTGATCCTGTAAAATGGATAAGGAATATTATACACACGTTCGGAAAGTTTATAACCTGGCATATAAACATTGTTGATATCATACAACTTTTTGTTATCCATAAACCTTTTCCAACATTAACAATCGCAGATTTGATTCTTTATTTTCCCTTCAAAATAAGGAATGAACAAGCGAATGAACTGATATAACGCACATTCGCCAATGCTTAACTGCGTGTGTTTCTAGTGGGCACTGGTTATGTGTTGCGTGTGTTTATACAACAGCATAAGGTAAATGATCAGAATTAAACAAATAAGTAAGGTTTCATGTAACAAAGTCCTCCGTACATACATCAGATGAGAAGCAATTTCTAACTCGCTTTTAGGGCAAAACCAAGAACAAAAGCGATACTTTTAGAAGAATGATCAGGTACTTGCAATTTTTGTTTAAGATGGTTAATATTTCTTTGTCTTCCCCTTAACGCTTGCAAGAGAGAATTTTGAGAGGGATTTCAGAAACTATTGTCATCAAATTCAAATAAATTCACCAAGGGGAGTTAACAAATGTGCTTGTCAAAGTGAGATATATTTCATAATCAGGAAGTATCAAAGGAAGAAGAGAATTCAATTTCCAGAGGAATTCCTGGAATGGCAACTAACGACGGAATAGGAACGAGCCATTTAAGCGATTCAGAGGGGAACAATACCAACATTTATCTTTCCAAAAGGTTGATGACCTCATGGATATGATATTTCACTCGGTTCATAACAGGAAATGGTTTACGTTTGTTATAATTAACACTTGTGTATTGTGATAAAATTTAGTCATTAAAATTAAACTAGACAGTTTATTCAAATAGCCTAGGGGGCGTAGAGGCATTAAAATGTGTTCCTGTTTAAAGTTTATTGCATAAGTGGCAGATATCAAGCCCAAATATAGACAGTTAATCCGTAACATTTGTTTTGGTATTGACTGATACGGAGTAATCTATTTTTTTAAGGTATTCTAAAAATATCATACTGTCTACACACATGTACACACGCAGATTATCTGCGTCTGATTGGATATATGAAGTAGTTTGGCCTAGGAGGCCATTCATCACTTGTGTGTAACAGAGAAAATCCAGCAGTTGCCAAATGAAGGGAAAGTTAAGATGTTGAACAGCAGGAGGGAATGGAAGAAAAGAAGTGAGATAAAGGTGGAAAAGTGAGTGCAGTGTCATTTTACAATACAGTATTTGTATTTGGTGCGATATTTTGAAAACATCTTAAAAATAGTCGTAGGCAGTTGATATCAAGACGATAAAAGTTTTCGATTAAGAAAAGGCTCCACATAAAGTAGCCAGTAAAAGTTCTAATAAATTACGTAAATATTTCTTTTACAGAAATTGTAGTGTCTACTCTAAAGTTCACAGAATTTATAAAACATATTCTTCACATGAATCTCACTTTAAAACTGATTATTAAATTCGAGAAAATACGAAGCATTAGTGTCAAAAGAAAAACTAGTGACCATGAAACCAATGAAACTGAAAAAAACTAAAACGTCCGATACCTTAATTTACATTTTATTAATTGATGATTGTCTCTCTCAGCTCTGCAGCATTTCAATACAGCAAATAGTTTTATGAAACCGCAAGGCCTAATAATGAGAGGATATACAGCAATGTATCAGCAAACCCTTTTCACAGATAATGTATCTCCCTCTGAAAAAAGAACACGGATTAAGTTTAGTTCTTGATACAAACTAAAAATCAGAATGTTGGTGTTTAGCTTTCCCCATAATTCACCTCATTTGCGAACGAAAGAAATTGTAAACTTATTTGCTTAATGGCGCTCAATATTTGAACTTTTTCATGTTCTTTACACGCAAGACTTGAATCATGTAGTTATACAGCATCTCACTCGGACTGTGTAAGCTAATAATGATTTCAGATTTTGAAAAGTTTAGCCGTTTCAGAGCTCGAGAATGATGTAGTTTATGTAAATCAACCTCTCCATTCTTACCGCAGGTAAAGGGATGAAAATAATTTATGTGAATCGTCATAAATAATTTAGTCCTAAAATGCGATTTTAATAATTGCTCTCAAATAGGAGTGAAAAAAAAAATCTATTTACCTTCCAGGAATTGAACAGAGGCGCAAGCTAAAGGTTAAGGTGTTTCATGCAGCTAAATATTCAACTAGACATAACTAATATCTAAAATTGTACATAAATTATGACTTACAGACCATGTTAATTAAAAAAACAAACTCACCTCAAATAGACCATTCTGCTTAAATTCACTTCTCATCACGTGGCTCAGTAATAAAAGTCTTAGTTAACGAATTACAATACTTACAGAATTCTTTTATGTAACTAATTGTTCTTGAAATTCTGGATGGAAGTGAGATTAAACACCGATGCTCTTGGGCTTTCCCCTCACGCCATCAATCTCTCCCAAGTATAGCAATCCTTTACTTTAGGGACACTCTACTTCTTGATGTCCATTGGAAAGCACAAACTTTCACGAATAAAGTATTTGCCTATGCATTGTAGGCACCCATTCATCTGCAATGCCAAGAGCTATCATGTTGGATCTGACAACTATCCGCTAATTTTATCCTTATGAAACACAAGGCTAGGATTCCCTGGCAAGGACGCTGGAGTGATGGTTGGGAGATTAACTGTTATCTCTGTAACATACTTGGATTGGATTTATAAAATTGGGCCAGAGGGCCCGGCACTGGGGCCTGGGAGGCTATTAGGCGCCCATGTGCATCAGGAGAAAAACCAAGCAATTGCGCTAAGGAAAAAGTTAAGAAGTTGGACAGCAAGATAGAAGAAAAGAAGCGGGAACGGAGGTATGATAGAAGGCTAAAAAATGAATGCAGCGAAGGATCGAAAGGACGCTGCAAAGACCTTTTAGTAATGCCTACGGTGTACCGCTTGAGGTACACTGATGGCATTACTCCCTACGGGGCTGTCATATACTGACTAACTTTAAATTGTCATTACGCCCATCACTCCACACCCCTTACACAAGTCATTTGGATTCCATTGTTTGAACTCTGGTGACGAAACTGTACATTACCCTTCTAAGAATAGAAGCTCAACAATATTCCTAAAGTGATAAGCTTATATAATAGTCCTTTACTTATACACCTTTACAATATAGGCTATCCACACTTGGGCACAGTAGTTGACATAGGTATGAAAATGGTTTACTATTTACAAAAGCTGACTTTACCAGGATAAGGAGAGTTTACTGTACATAAAACTGTCTTATATAATCATCTTTTATACACTAAGCTGATTACATGTTATTCACATACATATATACACATAGGCATAAGATAAACTCGTATGTGTAAATATATAACGCGTGGCTATTAACAATAATGCACTCCTTAAATACTGTTATATAATCTTTAATTACTACTAAAACTAATGGCCTATATCTCAGTCTCTTTCATCCTGCAACGATTGTCTTATGATTTATAAAAGGAACCTGTCTGATATCCGATCACTTTAAAAAAAATCTATTGCGTAGTAACTTTATCGATAATTAGAAAATTTGGCGTTTTTCTATATCCTTGACAAGGCATTTCCGCTATCTTAAAGCTCTACTTTAGGGAAAAGTTCACTTTACGTCACTAAAGACATACGTAATCAAAGTTCAGGCATCAAAGGTTAGGTGAAATCTCATCTACAACTTTTATGAATTACGACAAAGATCAAATAAAGGAGTCCCTCGTCATATGAGAATTTAGTTTGGATTTTGGAATTTATGACACATGACCCAGAGCTGGGGCCGGAGAAACATTCAGCGCTGAGGCGCTACTATGGAAACACCCAGAAGTTGCAAGATGAATTGCAAGTTAAAAAAGTTGGACAGCATAATTAAAGATTTTGCATGAGAGGCTGCCATCTTGAACACAAGATTTTTTTTGACATTTTTCTCTCATGCCTTTTTAACTCATCTTATTCGTATGTGATTGGTCACATGAATGCATCCAAAGTTTGTGAAAGCCTATGGATTCTAGTTCACAAAACCTCCCTTGTTTTCTTTGCTCTTTTGTAAAAAGTGGTATGTTGACATTCCACGTTATTTTGAGAAATCCTCTCATCTTACCAGTGAGTCTAAAGTATTTACCAAGTGCAAGAGAGCCCTTGCAGTCTCTGCTTTACGTGGAAGAGAAATTCTCAGCCTCATTTGAAACAAAAATATTTCTGAAATGACTAGAATGCATATTAAGAGAGAATCATTCATGCAATAAACGGTGAAAAAAATGTCCGCAACCGAGAGAGTTGAATCTTATCCAATGTTTTGTATTCTACCTTCAGTTATTCTAATATTTAAAAAAAGAAGGCCTCACAGATAATCAATTATTACGTTGCCGTTCATTGAATATTCTAAAGAAATATGTAACGTTCAGAGAAGATGAAAAGTTTTCATCTTGTAGAAAGAGGTCATATATATGGAAAACGTTCCAATACATAGCAATATGTTGGATTCGGATTTAGAATGTATGAATGTGCGGTATAGCCTGGCATTGGGGCCTGTGGGGCATTCATCGTCAAGTACAACAAGAACAGAAGTATAGTTAGTAGGTGCAAATAGCGATCGAAGGAATGCTGCAAAGAACATTTAGTGATGCCTGCACTACACCGTGTAAGGTGTACTGACGGCTCTAACCCATGAGGGGGGCAATATGTTGTGTCAAAAGTAACTCGCCCATTTCCATGACATCTCAAAATCAACCACTCTGGACCGATAAATGAAGAACTATTCACGGTAGATGAAATATAGTTCTAGAAGAAAATACACATAACTAGCATCCGGAGTGTCATACATGATAAAGGAATGAGAGGAGAGAATAAAGAGGACATATTTGTTTTTCAAAGTTCTATTGATCAAAGACGAAGTGCTCGGCCATCCTGGATCTACTGAATTTGACGAGAAAATGTCTGGATATGTTCTTATTTAAGGACACGACCTAATTGTACCAGACTCTCTCCCAGCGTATAATCTGGATAGTTCGAAAGCTTTGTACACTCGTCTGGTGTCTGACGGCATACCAATAACCGTTGGTACAAAAACCAATCAGGATATCATGCAATGCGGGAAGTCATTCGTCATTGCAGATGCAATGGATAAACTGAAACCACCAACAATCAATATATGGAAGCGATGAAGGAGCGAAGTCTAGAATGACACCAACTTCTATCTTGGGAAGGATGAAGAATAATAAATTTTTCAAATTACATATAACCTACTTCAAAAATTATAATTCTATTAAATCAGACGCGTCAACTTCACAAGCTAAGAATCAAAAGTAAAAAATAATAACAATAGGCACTTCAGAAATAATCGGGATCATCAAAACAGTATTACAAACCGTTCTCTTCTACCACTTGCATCTTATTCTGTTACCCAAGCTAATAGATGTAAGGCAATAATTAATTAGTAACCATTGAGGAATAAAATTGGACGACAGAGAAAGGGGAAAATGAGCTTCGGCGTTCCGTCATGGAATAAACACTGAGTAATAGCAGACTGCGTCCAAAAAAATCTATTCATCTTCACTTAAGACAATAGGCTATC
>NC_090728.1:30011554-30024054 GCF_036898095.1 Palaemon carinicauda | reverse complement strand
GGCTTATCTTTGGCTTCTGATATTTGGCACACGACCAAAGAAAGATTATAACTAATACAGAATTAAAATCACTAAAATAAACAAATCCCATTTTCTGTTGACTCTTGATGTTAGAGTATTCTAATACTTGGATAGATGAAGATGAGGTCTTTGGCTCATTTAACAACACTATCTTTCAAGATAAATTCAAATGGCTCCAGTTGTACGTAGGATCATAAGTATTCTTTTTACACGATTTAATCCTATACATCAAAAGTACTGTTAATAAGTGAATTGGTTATATGGATCTTAACTATATAACAAAAACCATTAAGGAGAAGAGAGAGGGATCTTTAACAACTAAATTTTCTAGCTCTAACGCCACCTCTTATGAAGAAAGTTATGTGGAGGTAATTTACAAGACAAAAAAAAAAAAAAAAAAAAAAAAAAGGACAGTTTCGGGCAATTTTTGTTTCACTACAGCTCTACTCTATCAACAGATCTATTGTTTCTTTGTAAAACGACCATTGTCTTTAATACAGGTTGTATTTTAATGCCCTAAATGATTAAGAGAGCAAATAAAAGTCTACCAAACTGAATATCCAAATTATTACACTGAGACGTTTGGAAAAGACAGACTTATTGAACGAACAAGTACTTCGGATACAAACAACATATATAAAGAATTTATCAGCAGGTGTCTGGAGTACTGGGTAAGAAGAACATTTGGGGTAAATAACATAAAAAAAATATATACGATCAGTTCATAAGACTAGTCAAGTCACTAAAATTTAACTCATAAATAACAAATAAAGCAGGCAATTTTATCTCGAGCCTTAGAACAAAGTTCATAACATGTTACGTGCATAAGCGTATAAATGTTATCTCTTGTTTGTGGCGACAAGTCCACGCGTAAACTGAACTGTTACGTCAGAGAGAGAGAGAGAGAGAGAGAGAGAGAGAGAGAGAGAGAGAGAGAGAGAGAGAGAGAGAGAGTTTTAATGAAGGAGTTTATATAGAACACCAAGAACAAGGACGGTGACAAGGGCAAGGACAACAATTGTGATGATCTTGGCGAAGGTGTTCATATTGTGTTCGGCTTCCATGTACGGATCCCGCGGCTTTGGCCTGTCGATGGAATTCTGAACCAACGTAGGGAAAGCTAACTTTTGGGTGAAGGAGAGTTTGGGCACTGGTTCTGGAAGGTATGGCCCCAAGTGATATGCGCCCCCGGATCCCGACATGTTTCCAGGGTCGTAATCGAAGGAGTCGTAGTCGTAGTCCACGCTGACGTAAGGGTTGAGAGATCGAGCCAGGGAACGGAGACTCAGCAGGGAAGGTCGGCGCGATCTCTGCGAGTCTTGACCTGGGAAAACAAAACATCGAACTGAGTGGATTTGATGAAGTTGGATTAACAGGTAAATTATATGCTTTGTTCGGTGCGTGGAGATTATGAAATTGCACTTAAATCATTTCAAGAACAATGCATTGGAGTGAGTCACATGGTCATAAAAAAAAAAAAAAAAAAAAAAAGCAACAAGGACATTTACAGGTATGCTCACGGTGAGGATGGGAGGGTGATGAAATGATCCAGGCAAGTGTTAAAAATGCTATAAAAATATAATAAACAGGAACATAAAACCATATACAATAACAGAACTGACATACGTAACAATTTTTAGGATCTTAATTTACAATGAAATACGTCATGAATTATTTAAAATAATTCTACCACAAATTCATAATTGAAAAGAATGTCAAAAGCAAACTAGAAAAAAAAAATAATAAATCCAACATTCGTTCCATTAAGGCTTACAATTAATGCATCTAGTAATATCATCTTAAAACAATAATATCTGAAAGTCAAACTAAAAGAAAGGGATTATTTGTCTAAAAACATACGTTATAAACCATCCATTATCCGGGTATTTACAAACACCGAAATATTATTACGGACCCAAAGACAACGTCCACATCTTTAGAAAATATTTTATATGTTAGAATATATAGAAATATTTCAGTCTATCATAAATAAGTCTTTAATGTTTCTGTAAACTGGTAGTCTTAATATACAAGCGAATGATTTCGAATTTGTGTTTATTTTTCAATTCAAGCCAGTTATTATGCATGGACTTTCAGAAGTCTTTGTAGCCCTCTGTGCTCTTCACAAAATTCATGTATCAATATTATTTCGGTGAGGATATTTGATATTGGATTTTACTGGGACAAAGTTCTTTTGGGTAGAAATTATTTTTAAGTAGGGAGGATTACGTTGGGAAATTGAATATCTTCTTGATATATATATATATATATATATATATATATATATATATATATATATATATATATATATATATATGTATATATATAGACTATATATATATATATATATGTATATATATATATATATATATATATATATATATATATATACGGACAAATGAATGCTTTTAAACAAAGGCTAAAACCTAAAATAAATGCGCAGGAAAAAGGGGCGGATATTGCCAAGCTATGACATTGTCTCCCTGATCCATGGGTTTTGTGGGAAGCAGTTCGAGCCGCTTTTGGGCATGTGATGACCTAAGCACAAGTGTACTGAACCTGTTTCCATGTTAACAGGAACACCGGGGAGAGGGGACGCAGAGTGAGAACCAGTATGGTGCGGTTACATCACCTGCCACTGCTACCCTTAGGCGAGACAAGCCCTCAAACCCCCCAGCAATGCAGGGGAAATAAGAAGACTCAGAGTGTGTAGAAGAGGAGCAGTTAAGTTCGAGTCCTATTCGTGAGTGGGCAACCTTCACTATGCCCACCTGCCATGGTAAGCGTACCTCAACGTCCATACGCCATAAGACGTCCAACGATTTCTTTTTGTTATAATCTAAATCATGTAAAGGTCTCCTCGAGGGTCCGCTCTCCCGTATGTAATTATTGTAATAGTTAAAATTTAATTCCATTGTATTTGATTGATGAAATCATTTAAAAGCCAACGAGAAATTTATAATTCTTCTGTTATGTAATCTCAAGATTTAAAGTTTTATTTCACTCGTTTTGAAGAAGATTTATGCTCATTTTTGTTGTGAAAATTAACTTAGACAATAAATCCTCTTACGATGTAACAATCGTCTGATTCACCCCTATATATAGAAATAAATATATATACATATATATACAATATATATATATATATATATATATATATATATATATATATATATATATATATATATAATATATATATATATATATAATATACACACATATATATACATATATACACACGTACATATATACATATACATACATACATAAATATATATACACACACATATATATATATATATATTATACATATATATATATATATATATACATATATATATACATATATATATATATACATACATACATACATACATATACATATATAATTATATGTATGTATAATAATAATAATAATAATAATAATAATAATAATAATAATAAAATACAGTTCTCTATTTCTTATATAAAATCACGAAAGTTCATGCTGAAAAGGACAAACATTGAGAGAAACAAAAATTGCACATCTAAGCTGATGATGAAGAGGTCGCAGTAATTTACATTTTCAAAACCAAAAATTTATATTTTCTACTTTGCAAACCTTTATTGAATAGATAGACTTTCGAGAGAGCTAAAATGACCAAGGAATCTTAAAAAGAAACCGAAAAATTATTGCATAAGCTAAAATATATCTCAATTTAGGTGAAAGCAAGTTCGCCCAATTACGAGAATTTACATGATTCTGATCATGCATTATCCTATGCAGTTCTCTTGCAAAACTGAATCATTCAAAAGAATTACTCATTATCAATTCAGGGATGGCCCATGTTCTTCCTGTCCCTGCCTAGACACTGAAGTAATAATTAGCGGCAATTCCCTTATAATTTTACTTTTCAGGATATCAGCAGAACTTATAAACGCTTGAAAAGCATCTGTAGAGAGAGAGAGAGAGAGAGAGAGAGAGAGAGAGAGAGAGAGGAGAGAGAGAGAGAGACTTATACTACAGGCAGAACCCAAGGGAAATCTTAGGTGGCCGTGGCACCATAATAACGTTTTCATGTAGCTGTTGTTTTGGAGACGAGGGAAACCAGAAGGTCTTCTGTGCTTTCGTAGATTTAAAGAAGGCTTAGGATATCATACCATGAAAAGAGATGTTTTTGTGTTTGAAGAAGAGGAAAGTCACAGAGGTTAGTTGGAATAATTTAGATGATGTACAAAAGATCAAGAACAAGAACAATAACAGCTGTTAGGGAAACAGAAACCTTAGAAGTTAATTTAGTGTTATATCACACCATGTGTCAGCATTAAGCCTAGTTTTATTTGTGGTAGTCATAGATGTGTAAGTAACGAGATTATAAATGAAGAGTTATGGGAGTTAATATATGCAGATGATTTGGTAATAAGTGCTGAAAATGAGGAATACTTTCTTGCAGAGAAGGGTGGTAGAATGGCAAGAGACTTTGGAGAGGGATGGCTTGAGAATAGGCCTAAATGTGAATAAGACTGAAGCTATGATGAGCACCAAGGAAGGTAGGGACAGGAAAGCCATACATGAAAGTAGAGGCTAAGTTATGAAATGGGTATAACCATTTAGATATACGAGATCTGCTATAAACTAGGAGGGAGGATATGAGGCTGAAGTTGACAATAGAACAAAAGCTGCCTAGGAGAAGCGGAGGGAGATAGCAGTAGTAGTGTGCGATAAGAAAATGCCAATCAAGGTAAAAGTAAAGATCTACAAGTACAGTGATGATACCAGTGTTGATGTATGGATCGGAGACGTGGGCTCTAAGACTAAAAGAGTAAGCAAAACTTGAGAGAACAAAGATGAGAATGTTTAGATGGAATATGGGAAGTACACTGCTTGCAAGTAAGAAGAATGGCAGGTACAATAAAAATTACAGTGGTGACAAGAGTGTCACGACTGAGATGGTGTGTGCATGTGTTGAGGGTGAATGGTGGGTTCAAGGGAGTGAAGAGGCCTTGGGAGGAACCTGTTACGAGGAGGAGATCGAGAGGAAGGCAGAGAATCAGATGGCGAGATAAGGTGAAGATGGGTATGGAGAGAAGAAGTTTTGTGGAAGAGGATGCCTTTAACAGAAGGTATTGCAGAGGATGTATCAGGCAACTGACTCATTAATGTAGGGATAATGATGGGAAAATGGATACATTATGTGTGTGTGTGTATGTGTATATATATATATATATATATATATATATATATATATATATATATATATATATATATATATATATAAAAAGAATTACAATTTCTAATTTTTGTAATAGTTATTTGATCTTCACATCATCCCTCTTCTATTACAAGAGGAGAATGGCAACTATCCTTGTTTTTTTTTCTTTTTTTTGGAGAGAGAGAGAGAGAGAGAGAGAGAGAGAGAGAGAGAGAGAGAGAGAGAGAGAGAGCTCACCTAGGTAACGGTGAACTGTATTCACAACCCAGAATATTCACAAATATAGTCTAATTTAAAAAGTGTTTGTATGTATGTGGTTGATTTGGTGTGATGATCGACATTAGCTCGCTGTGATCGAATAAGATTATTTTGCATAATAAGAGAATACTTAAAATGGTTGTTATGTAAAATTTAATTGTTTTATGCGATGAATTAAGATATTTCTACAATACTAACTTTTGATGAATTAGCTTTCTTATTTCCTTGTAAGCCAGCTTTGAAACTTGGAGGAAAGATAGGAAGTTTGGAAATGTTTCTCTATTAGTCCAGCCGTTTTCGGTAAAAATATGGAGGAATCGTTCACATTCGGTTAAAAGCACCAAATTTTGCACAAAGTTAGCTTTTGATGTACCTTTTGAAATGTGATAGAGACCCATTTGATATCTTTCCAATATGGCCGCTTTTTTCAAGATGGCCGCCAAAATTCAGGAAAATTCTGCTATTCGAACGATTTCCATCGTATAGTTACAATTTTGGAGTCTTTACCTATATTTTCAAGGATGTTCTAAACAATGAGAATAAAAATAAGTACAGGAGAACAATATTTTACCAGCAAATGCCCATTTAAATTTTAAAATAAGTCAAACATACTGAAAAATTGCTCTAAATGTTGTTGTTATCTGTCTCAATTCTTACAATTCTACAGTGGCAACCATTTTGTTTGTTATACAATCATTTTGCAGGTGGTTGAAAAATGTGAAAGAAGAGATTGAAGTGGAGTCATCAACAGACCTAAAGACATCCTGGGCTACATACCATGCTAATCAGGTCCACACAGAACAGCCTGCTCCTTCCGACATCAGCTCATTGCTCCCACTGTTCTATGAGGAGGCTAAGTCAAGTGCCATGATTGACCATACTATGAAAGTTGTGAAGAATGCAGTAGATTTACTGAATCCTGTTCAGATCCCTGTAGTTGCCTGTGATCAGCCACTGTATGCTATTGCCAAACAACTCCAATGGTAATATCCCAACATTTAGGTGAGAACCAAGTTGTAGTGATGTTTGGTGGCTTACACATTGAGCTGGCCTTTCTCAAAGTTCTTGGAGACTGGCTGGAAGTAACTGGATGGACCAACACCCTTGTGCAGGCAGAGATAGCCTCACAAGGTACTGCAGACTCCTTCCTGAAGGCTGCACATATAATGAGAACGAGGCATGCCCACCAGGTGACTGCAGGGAGCTTGTACATTCTCATGGATAGAGCCTACAAGCGTCACCAAACAGAAGACCACACCACAGATCCTCTAAGCTTTGAGCAATGGAGAGTGAAAATGGAAAATGCAGTCCCTATGTTTAACTTCTGGTCCATCACACTTGACCTAGAACTAGCTTTGATGGTTTTCCTCCAATCACTGCGACAAGGCAACTTCAATCTGTACAAGGATGCACTTACAAAGCTGGCCCCATGGTTCTTTGCACTTGACCACCCAAATTATGCTCGTTGGGTGCAGTGCATATTAGAGATATGGCTTCCCTAGATTTGATGCATCCTGAGGTTGCTGCTGAATTCTCAGAGGGAAAGTTTGTTGTTCACAAATCACAACACTCATTTTCCGGCATCCCATTAGACCAAGCTCACGAACAGAACAACAAACAGATTAAAGGAGATGGTGATGCTGTGGGCCTAACTGAAAACAGTGCACAACTCCAAAGATGGATGGTGGCTGGGCCAGAAGTGTCAAGACTTGTGAATGAGTTTAAAACTGTGGTGGAAGGACTCCGGAGACAGGCGGAAAAGCATTCAGACCAAAGACACCATGAAGCTCAACAGGGGTTACAGACAACATACAGAAAGCAAGTCAAATCATTGTGTGATACATTAGAAGATATGGGAAATCCATTCATGGAAGATTGATCTGATCTGCTTGTATTAGGCACCCAGGATGTTGTAGACAAAGAGGTTATAGAAACCGTAAGGCATATCAAAAGGGTGGGAAATGAACAATATAGTGACTTTGTGAAGGAACGGCTAGAAGACAGAACCAAAAGTCTGACAGACCCTATCAAAAGGAACAAATTTCCTCTATTCAGCAGCCAGCCTACCCGCAAAGTGTCAAAGGAGAAGCAACAAATTGCATCATTGAAACAAGACTGTTCTCTTTTCTCTAAACTGTATGTGTCTTGCCAAGTGAGAGATGGGGATATTGATGAGTTTTTCCGCCATAAGAATCAGTCCAGTCCACCATCATTGTCACAGGGTGGAAAACTTCAACGTGGGACCAAAGCTGATCTTCTCCCATTCCTTACACAGCATAGTACCACAATCAAGGACAAGCCTGATACTGATGCAGTTCTTCTACAGTAGATGGGGCTGCCATTGTTAATATGCTTAACCCAGGTGCATCAAGAACATTTCAAGAGTATGCTGACCTGGCATTTGTACCACATGTTAAGCGTCAACTGGAGTCAGCAAGAAGAGTTGATATTATCTTAGATAAGTACTTCCAAGACAGTCTGAAGGCGACTGCTAGGAGTCTCAGAGGAGAGGGGGACCGCAGAAAAGTAAAGGCTAACACTCCTGTTCCTGGCAAATGGAAGGTTTTCTTGCGGTGTGATGCAAACAAACCCGAGCTCTTCAGTTTTCTAGCGGATCAATGTACTACTGTCAGCTGTCCATAGGGCAAGCAAATTATGTCCACAAAAGGAGAATTGCTCCTTTGCAACCCCCAGAGGGACAGTATTGATCAAATATCTCCATGCTCCCATGAGAAAGCAGACACAAGCTTCCTCTCAATGCAAAAGATGCTGTTCAACATGGTTGTGAGAGGATCATGATCAGAACTGTGGACACTGATGTAGTAATGTTAGCTATAGCATTGTGTCTTCCAATTCATGCAAGTGAACTGTGGATCAGCTTTGGGGTTGGGGACAACTTCAACTATATCCCTGTACACACCATAGCTGGTTCTCTAGGTCCAAAGTGTCGAGCTCTGCCTGTGTTTCATGCCATCAGCGAGTGTGACAACACATCCTCCTTTGCTGGTAAAGGGAAGAAATATTCTTGGGAGACGTGGCAAATATGTGAAAGTGTAACCGAGGTGTTTGCAGACCTTGGGAATGTACCAACACTGGAGAGAATTGACCAGCACATGGCAAACCTAGAGCAATTTGTCATTCTGCTTTATGACATCTGCCACATCAGCTTATGAAGCGAGAAAAGATCTCTTCACCAGGAAGGGCAGGTCTATTGATCTCACACCACCAACTTCTGCTTCTCTCTACCAGAATGTCATAAGAGCATCTTATCAAGCGGGTCATGTTTGGGGCCAGTCACTTCACCCCAATCCCGTGTTACCTTCACCTGTTGAATGGGATTGGATGAAAGGACCTGGGAATGCATGGGAACCCTATTGGTCAGATCTGCCTCAAGCATCAGTTTCCTGTATGGCATTCCTGAAATGTGGATGTGTCAAAGGCTGCAGAGGAAGATGCAAGTGTGTGAAAGCACAACTAGCATGTACGGCTCTGTGCAAATGCAGGGGGGATTGTTGCCTGTGTGTGATTAGACTGTGTACTTAAATTAGTCATTTCACTACTGTACTAGCAATTGATGGTTACAAGGGTAAGACCTATTTTGGGGTTAAGTTAATATAAAACTTTTCATATTGAGTTAATAAAACACTGTACTTATGTTTGACATTCAAATACATTCTTTACTTTGCGTTAAATTACAAAACAAATATGATTACAGCCGGTTTAATATTTTTGTAGGCAATTTCTGTAACAAAAAGGCCATTTTCTCCTTAAATATTTGTCTTATGTGCCCACATTTGCTATTAATGTTTAGAACATCCTTGAAAATATAGGTTTAGACTCCAAAATTGTGACTATACGATGAAAATACTTCAAATAGCAGCCTTTCCAGATTTTTGGCGGCCATCTTGAAAAAAGCGGCCATATTGGAAAGATATCAAATGGGTCTCTATCACATTTCAAAAGGTACATCTCAAGCTAACTTTGTGCAAAATTTGGAGCTTTTAACCAAATTTGAACGATTTTTACTGAAAACGGCTGGACTATATAGGTATTTTCATTAAGTGAGATTTTGCTGATCATGAAATCTATTTTTTTTTTTTTTGTAATTAAATACGACAGTGTTTGTTCATGGGTATGTGTATCATAATGGAGTATACTAATTTGGTATAATTTCCTATTTAAAATAATTTTCAGCTGCAACCAATGTTTTTGTTCATTTTGCGTAAAATATAAGATAAAACATAATAATTGCAGTCATTATTTAATGTACTTAGTATAAAATCAATATAAATTTCAATGAATGACAACTCATTCACCATGCTTTAAACGTATTTTTTTGAGAATTAATTCAACGTATATACTTCACCGTAGAACGTTTATTTCAATACAGTATGCTGTTAAAAAATCTAAATACGTATATATTTTTTCAGCCATTTTTCTATCATTGCCATTAAACACATAAACTCCACTTTCTTAAATATGAGCAGGATTTACGAAGCTCTAATACACTGCCTCCTTAGCATAACTACTCAAATTCTCTTACCAATTTTCTGTATACACACCGGCCCCTTTCTTGCTTCACCTCTTCTTTGACTCACTTAAGCGTCTACTTTCAAATAACTTGACGAACCAACCTCTTCTATTATTGTTTCCTCCTTTAGGCATTCTCCAAATGGCCCAGTTTTATACGAAAGAAGGGAATCATCTTTGTTCTTTCATCGAGATTTTGTAACAATGCGAAGCCCTTTGAAGATCCTATACCCTAATTTTCCAACATAAAAGCTTTTCAACCAAACTGATGTACTTATCAACAATCATAAGACCTCCACTTCCAATCAACTACTTTTTCCTTCACCTTGAAACATGAAAATGCAGAATATGGTCCCCTTTTTCCTATTTAACAGATAAATACAATTATACTCCAGGTCACCATAAACTACGTAATTCAAAGCAAAGGTCCTCACTATGACATTTATACATGGGTTCTGATTGTGCTGCAGTATCCTTAGACATAACAAGTCAGTTCTCAATACCTACAAAAACATTTGTATTCCCATCTGAACTGTCAGCCTTTTTAATAGTAATTAACATTGTTAAAACAAACGAAGATAGAATGAATCTTACATTTGTCATTTATTCTGATTCAAGAAGTGCCATAGAATTCATCAAAGGTTACACGCATAAGAACCAACTATTATAACGGATTAAAGAGCGTCTTAACAAATTATATTCTTATGGGATAATGATAAAATATACTGGATTCTTGCCATGTTGGAGTTGCGGATAATGAAGAAGGAAATTAACTGGCAAACTAACAATAAAATCACCACAACTTGACATTAAATCCCACATTAAAGTTTACGTTGCCACAATAAAACATTATATAATGACAATATGGCAAATCATGTGGAATAATGAATCAGAAAACAATAAATTGAAACAAATCAAGCCCAAGGGAATCTTCTACTTAGAAGGGCAAAAGAATGGAAGAAAAGTTGTTTGTTGAAGACTTACGAGATTGACACATGGATTTCTAATAAACACACCTCGTTAGAAGTTCCTAAGTGCAATGTATCATGATTTTAGCCATATGATATATTTTTTACAAATACAGTTTATAGAAATGCCTGGCATTTTTTAACACATTTTAAATTACTCTTTTTAAGATTTTAACGTTTTTATAAAGCATGGGTTTAACAGAAAAATTTAGAGTTCTTTTTGTAGCAAAATTCTACCTCAATGTTATATTTTATTGCTTAGATAAAACAATTATAATTTTCCCTTCCGAATGTATTCGAGCCAGTTTTCTACGAGTCGGCCTTGACTCGCTGGGCTGGTAAATCGCCTCCGGTTTAATAATAATCATGGGTTATAACATACTTTACTCCACACACGCAAGCGAGCCAACACACGTGCCTCATACTTTGCAACTAAAACTTTGCGCCCCTACAGTTAAATTAAGCTGGCCTTGTGCTAGCAGGGCTAGTGCCAATTTGAGCATCTCTCTTTGTTAGTTTGGGGGTACTGTCTCCAACGGAGTATTATCAAATCAACCAGTGTTCGTAATTGAAAACCGAGTCGAACCATTTTTTTGTTTCTCATTATCTATGAAAGATTGTGTAATGATACCCATTACCTATGGAATCTTAATAGAAGACGTCATATTTCATCCCAAAGCTAAAAGATCATAGCTTTCAAAAACAGTTAAAACAATGAGTGAATTCCTTATAGTAAGACCGCAGCTCTCTCTCTCTCTCTCTCTCTCTCTCTCTCTCTCTCTCTCTCTCTCTCTCTCTCTCTCTCTCTCTCTCTCATAATTATTATAAAATTTATTAGTGTGTTTGGGAGCTTCAATTCAAATATCAAATATCTCTCTCTCTCTCTCTCTCTCTCTCTCTCTCTCTCTCTCTCTCTCTCTCTCTCTCTCTCTCTCTCTCTCTCATAATTATTATAAACTTTATTAGTGTGTTTGGGAGCTTCAATTCAAATATTACAAAAGAAGTTAGGAAACCAAAATAACGCGGCAACAACGCTTCAAGCCATTGAACTTTGTAAAAGAAAATGAGGAGGTTGAAATTTAGTGAATAAGACAGGAATAAGAATTGAATATTACATTTCAGATAAGGAAGGAGAAATTACGACGGTCAAAATTAGCTCTGAGCTCTGAAGGTGCCCGTTGCATATTATTATTATTATTATTATTATTATTATTATTATTGGGATTAGTATTAATATTATTATTATTATTATTATTATTATTATTATTATTATTATTATTATTATTATCATTATTATTATTATTATTATTATTAGCTAAGCTACATCCATAGTTGGAAAAGCATGATGCTATTAACCCAAGGGCTCCAACAAAGAAAATAGCCCAGGGAGGAAAAGAAATAAGGAAACAGAATAGTGTGCCTCACCAGGAATGAGTAAACGATTCTGTGATTTCTCGTAGGCCGTCGTGGTAGCAGAGGTGGAGTTCGACCTAATGACGAACGGGTGTGCGAAGAGGGAAGGAGCATTTGA
>NC_090728.1:30004054-30006554 GCF_036898095.1 Palaemon carinicauda | reverse complement strand
CTCGACTTTTACAGTGCTGGCCCGATCAACATCGGGAAGAAATTTACTATTTATATTATTGTTAAATAAATGAATAGAATAATATATATTTTAAATATAATGAATAAAGAATGAATACTTGAGCTAAAAATCTCTGATAAATAGAAATATAAACCTGTGTTTCTTAAAAGTTAAAATCCTAAAAATGGAGAAATTCTATCTGATAAAAGGTCATAAAAACTTTTCTCACCAAAACATAAATCTTTCTCCCTTTTAAAAATGCTACAATTCATAAAGTTATGTTTTATGGTTATAATACAGTCACTCATTACACCCGGGTACTGGTTCACGGGGTGTGCTCATCAAATACCCATGTGCGTTAGACTGGAACAATTGTGCCATTCGCATTACTATTAGGCTATACAGTAGTAGCGTTACCAAATTAAAATATTTTTAAGACATCGATTTCTCAAAATGGGTCTTTTCTTATGCTTGACAACGGCAAGTAGAATATTGACGCCAGTTTCCATAATTTTTATTTCACAGGGAACTTCAATCAGCTCAATTTATATTTGCTGTCTATGATTTGTAGTCCAGTAGTGGTGTTATTTTTCTCATCTCATCGGGCGGTCTTTAATCAAAAGTGGCAAATACATGTATACAGGATATACTATATGGCAGGACTACATGTCAGAAATTCCTCTATCAAAATATCGCCATTTTTCCAAGGAAAATTATGAACTGGGTGAAGAAATGTGGTTATTCAATTATTTTTGCATTCAATTATATTATCACCAGCTCGTTATATTATTCTTTCACCTCTCTCTTTCTCTTTTTATATGGGGATTCCCTTCGATGGAAGCCTGTTGTGTAATTAATGGCTTCATCAGCTTGCTCCATTTGAATAATAATAACAACAACAACAACAACAAAAACAACAACAACAACAATAATAATAATAATAATAATAATAATAATAATAATAATAATAATCGTTATGCATGCGACCCAAATTAATTTTTTGAGACCAGCATTTCTTTCATTCCATTGTGATAAAAAATACTGGAGTCCCACTGCTGCTATTTGCGTCTGCTGGGTCACCTTTACCTGACCCTGGCCCGCAGGACACAAGCTAAAGCAGAGGGAAGAAATGTGCTGGGGTTATGTCTGGTGACGTTATATCTCCTAACTTGGGATATTAAGGTATTCTTTCCATTCATGACCCCCTTTCAGTTTTGGTTTAAATTTCCTGAATTTTCGGATATAATCAATAGGGCTGTTTTATTTTATTTGGAAGTCTTCCGTTTTTATATGTTTATTTACTTGTTAATTGTTACTTATTACATAGCGGTCTGTTGTATTTCCATCATATTTGCTCTGGCATTTTATTTAATCATACAAATGTATGTACATCATAAATAAAAACAATAGTAAATGACTTAAATTACTTGAAAAACTAAGTCAGGTAAAACTCATATACTTAATTGCGTAGTTTCATATGAAAAATCTATGTAATTGTATTTTAGAACTTAGCTAGACTCAGGAGCCCAAGTTTTTCTTAATCTTAACGTCGGCAAAAACTTAAATGGAATAAATATGTGACATTTTGAAGAAATGCAAATGCCTGAGTTGCGCTAATGTCCCGGAATAAGTTTTAAGTTAACCGAAACTTTTAATAATCACCAACACTGTAAAACTTCCCTTAAACGATAAGAAAACTATTTCCATGTTTTGGTGATGTTATTGGCCCAATACTTGTTTACCTGTTTTCCTTAATTACGATTTCACAAAACGGATTAATATTCATACTATACTATAGAACATCTCTCCTATATAACAAAGAACACGTGTCTGTTTATACACACACACACACACACACACACATATATATATATATATATATATATATATATATACTTATATATATATATATATATATATATATACTGTATATATATATATACATATATATATGTATATATATACAGTATATATATATATATATATATATATATATATATATATATATATATATTTACAAAGGTCGAATAGAATGACAGCTGGACTTTAATCAACCAAGAGAGCAGGCATGCTTTAGAAGTGTGTATGAAACAACTGACTATAGCCATATATTTAACAAGCAAATGGAAAAAACAACAACCGGACATCAATAGACTATTATAAAGCTTTTGATTCTGTCAAAACTTCAGCAGTAATAAAAGTCCTTCAAAGACAAGGAATAGATGAATCTTATGTTAGAACACTTGAAGATATATATACAGGAAGTACAGCAATCCTAAAACTACATAACGATAGAGAGAAAATTCCGATTGCAAAAGGAGTTAGACAAGGAAACCCCATCTCTCCTAAATTATTCACATCATGCCTAAAAGAAGTTCTAAAATTTTAAATTGGGAAAATTTAGGAATCAATATTAATGGGGAATTCCTTAACAACTTAAGATTTGCAGACGACATAGTTGTGTTTGATGAATCACCAGAGAAATTGCAAAAGATGATAG
>NC_090728.1:29996554-30001554 GCF_036898095.1 Palaemon carinicauda | reverse complement strand
TTCGGTTTTCTTTGCTATTTCACTTAATTAGTACATTTTACATATGATTTTTTTTTTTTGTACTGGGCTGATTACCTTAGTGGAGTTCTTGCAGCTGCAACTTTATAATTCTCCAATTAGGGTTGTAGTTCTACTACAAAAGATAAGTAACGTAGGCGGAGCGAACAGTTAACGTCCATACATCAATCTAATGACTGACAAAAATAAAAAATAACATTGGGAACCGAATACTATTACGGGAACACTAAAAGAGTTAACCATCAACATATATTTTGTTATATCTTATTTTAGAAACAATGGATTTCAGAACATGTTTTTCAAACTTTAACTTGGAAAATCATGTCATGGACATGGAGGTGGATGGGGGAACGAGAAGGCCAAAGTTCAGATGGAAAGGTAAAGTAGCAAATGATATGCGGGAAAAAGAATCAAGAAAACAGGTTGCCCAGGATAGAGGAGAATGGAGAACGATTATACGAAACAGCGACACCATATAGAGATGGGCAAAGGCTATAGACTAAGAAGAAGAAAAACGGAATGTTAAACTCCAGTTCTAATATAAACTCAAAGAAGCCAGGTACTTTAATTAATATCTAGCTGCCTAGGTAAACAATTGAAATAAGATCTAAAAAGAAAAACACAAAAATTTACTTTATTGTTAAAATCGGGAGATTAACAAGCCCAATGAGTTCAATTCAATTTTCAGAGAGATGCCCCGCAAAGGATTCGGGATGGAATAAAACTTTAAGACATTTAAAATTAAATAAATAAAAAATCGATTGCAAAAAAAATGCAATTCATTGAAAAATCCAACTTCCCTTGTTAGACCTGTGAATATAACACACCTATCCTGGAAACCGAGGAGCTCTCAGAATATTTCGTTGTTTCAAAGACTGGGGCAAATAACCATCGTGTCTCCTGAAATTTTTGTACACACACAGAACATGTTCAACTGGTGAAAAAAGTATCAAAATTATTCAACTTGGGAACATGTCTCAGTCACGTGAACATTTGTAAGACCAATTCGTGATCATCTTACTATTACTTCAGGTTTTCTCGTCTCTGCATTGAAGATTCCCTTGAAGAAACAAGGGGTTTGATTTGTTACAAATTATTGTTATTAGGTCTATTATGCCACTGAATTTGACTTTTATTCTTGATAGATTATTATCATCAGGTCTATAATGCCATTGAATTTGCCTTTTGTTAAGTGCTCAATTTTTTTTTACATAGTCCTTGATGGGATTTAAATGTCAAAATCTGTTAAATCTACTGCTGATTCATCATCTGTATCTACTATGGCGAGGTCATTAATCTGTAGTGCAAGGTTGCTCTTAAGTCTGTAGTCATTGACGACTTCTACGGCTCTATAGAATAAAAATATTATCAAATTTAAGTGTTTGTTTACCTTTAATAGTTTTAATACTGTTATTTCCTAATAAAATACAGATAGCTCAGTCGTAAATACTGATCCTGACCTCGTCTGTTTTGGGATCCTGCACATAGAGAACTTTACCTGAGAATATGTTCGTAATGTATTTTGGCCATCAGGCAGAAAATGTCTTCATACATCATAAATTCATAATTATGTTGTAGAAAGCCTTAGACTTGAAAGAAAAGTTCCAGTAACTTTAGATACAAGGGAAAGTTAGAGGCTGATATGTTATCTGTAAAACCTGCTTTCACTATATCTTTCAGGAGGATTAAAAAATTACTTTCAAACAATAATGATTTTCCTCTTGATTAAGATCGTATGTTGTCTCAATTTTTCACTAACTAAACTCTTTGATGCCATTGATATTTACAGACCTGTTCACAAAAGTATACTAGATTTCATTACTACGCATTAGATTAAATCAAGTTCCATTCACTTGGTTGTGATCCTTGTTTGGGTTGACAATTCAAACGAAAGATCATCTGAATTCTAAAAAAAAAAAGAAACCGGATACTATTTCCCTTTTTGCAAGCAACCACTGCTCTCTAGTCTCTGGTAATGCCATAGCCTCTGTACCATGGTCTTTCACAGTCTTGGTTTACAGTTCTCTTGCTTGAGGGTACACACAGGCACACTATTCTAACTTATTTCTCTTCCTCTTGTTTTGTTAAAGTTTTTATAGTTTATAAAGGGAATATTTATTCTGATATTGTTATTGTTCTTGAAATATTTTATTTTTCTTTGTTTTCTTTCCTCACTGGGACATTTTCCCTGTTGGAGCCCCTGGGCTTATAGCATCCTGCCTTTTCAACTAGGGTTGTGGCTTAGCAAATAATAATAATAATAATAATAATAATAATAATAATAATAATAATAATAATAATAATAATGGGCATGGAACCCAAAGATGCCAGTTTTGCTTCCAAAAACAACTTTGGGTAATTGAAAAGTTTAGTTTTATTAACCTCATCTTGGAGCCCAATTTTAACCTCACTTTCGTACATTACAAGAGTTTTGTATAATTTTTTTTTTTTTTTATCAATTCCAACTTTTCGTTATCAGGTGACATAGAATATAAAATCAAGAGAATTATAATAGTTTTAACCACTTATAGAAACTAAAATGTATTATCAAAAGTTTCAGAGACCTTGCTCTTTTTCCATTATCAACTAATATTGGCAGCAGAGAAGTGCAAAACTCATTGCAGAGCTTTTTCTATATATTTGTAACAACCGAAAACATATTGTGCTTTTCCAAACTTCAGAATACTCATGATTTTCGTCAGAATAGCAACAATATTGAATAGAAACATAAAAACAATAATTACAATAACGATCTTAGCTACAACAACCCTGACCATAATCCTCCTAACAATAATAATTGCCATTGCAGTCAGTTGCTAATGCTGACGAAAGCTATGCATGTGGTTGAGCAGGTGTGCATACACATGCGTATAGTATGATACCCTGAAATCGAGTACCAAACTCAAACTTGTCGTGTATCCCATTCTCCCTTAAAACTTACCTCTGATAATTCGCTCTTGTCGTCTGAGCACGATCTAGAGGAGGCAGACACCCTCCTCGGCCAGAAGTTGCCCACGCCTAAACTGTTGGGCGTCTTGATAAGGCGTGGGCGGTTAGACGGGCGGTTGGCAGGGTTTGGATTAGGCGTATTTGGCGTTAGGGGTGGACCAGGGGTATTTGGAAGGGACAGATCTACACTGCATATACTATCTTGTCTTTCTCTGCTTGGTTCTTCCGGCTGTAAATATACCAGGATTATTGGTCTGACTCTCTGGCATTGTGCAGTATTTTTTCAAAGGTCATGGAAGGACGTACTTATGTGCATTGACATGGACAACATGTTACCCTTTTCATATCTACATTTTTATATTCTGGGAATTGATATTCAACTTTAATCTGCATGCTTGTATAATTTAAAATTCTTAACAGTTTACGAATTTCATTAATATGTTTCATTTTATAACTTGTACAATTCAAGCAAGAATTCTGTAACATTGCGTTAAACAATGGGTCATCGTCCACTTCCAGTTGAATGCATATATAATTGTTCTATGAAATCTGATCTTTATACTGGTAAGTAGACAACGGGGCTTTAAAAACCATAAAGTCATCAATTGAAATTATCCTTTAAATTTAGTTGTTATGGTAATTCTTTTAAAATACTTCTTGAGATCTTGGCAAGGCTCACATCAAGACTTGTAAATTTACAGACCATGCAGTGAAAGGCAGGATAGTAATCCTGTAGGACAGAGAAAGTGATGAGGACAAAACATTAATAAGCACAATGCATAGGAGAAATATTACACGGACCATGTCAGGTAGGCAAAGTCCACCCAGTCGTAATAATAATATTCGTTTAAGTTAATAAATTCGATATCTGGTCTTAGAAAGTATGTGGGTCATACGGAAGCGAATGATGCATTATAAATATATGCGAGGGGGAGGGGGATTACCAAGTACCATTATGAGTTTTGACCTGGAGCCACAATTAATAACATGAAGATCAAGCACAGGAATAAATTGGAAATCAAATCTATCTGAAGAAGATTTTACATGGCTGAAAACAATGGCTATTGTTCACATTTACCACAAAAAATGGTCTTAGAAATTGGGGGAGTGGTCATTGACAGTATTTACACAGTTTTAGAAATTTAGGGAATGGTCGTTGACAGTAATTACACAGTTTTAGAAATTAAGGGAGTGGTCATTGACAACAATTAAAGAGTTTTAGAAATTGGGGGAGTGATCATGATAGTATTTATACAGCTTTAGAAATCAAGGGAATGGTCATTGGCAGTATTTAAGGTAAAAAAAAAAACAAAAATTCCCATTTGAAAAAGTTACAAACATAAATAACTAAGAGAAGACAAAGAATCAATTCATTATGATCTTTATTCTATCATAAAGGAATACATGAAATAGACAGAGATCTTATATTCACAAATAAAGTCCTTATAATAAAATATGCACTAGAAGCCTCTAGATTTCGCTTGGAGACCGTGGAACCCCAGGCCTTACTACCCAAAGCGACCGAGGTGCAAGCACTCCAGAGAAGATTCAACTCTTTCTCTTGCCTACCTTTAAGCAATCGAACTCCTTCAGGTCCACTTCCTCAGCTACCGCATCTTGTCTGGGCAGTTCCCCTCTCCTTCGCTCGCCTTCCACGCTCGTCTGGTTCTTCTGCTTCTGCTGCTGCTGTAGCTGTTGTTGCTTTAGGAGAGAAGAGAAAGAAAGTTTAAGATTTTCCATCTTCTTATAGGAAGTTGTCCAGCTTTTACTATGGTCTGTCTTCGAAGAATCTTTAAAATAACTTGAATAAACAATAAGCTGTGTTATGTCTTAATGTGCAATTTACTTTTGTATAGAATCAGTCCTCCGTCAGCTCACTACCAATTTCGTTAGTTCATAAAGACATCTAAATTTCTCAATACATCTTTACTAGATGAGAGAGAGAGAGAGAGAGAGAGAGAGAGAGAGAGAGAGAGAGAGAGAGAGAGAGAGAGAGAGAGATTTAGTAATTATTTGTAGAAATGCGGGGAAAA
>NC_090728.1:29979054-29986554 GCF_036898095.1 Palaemon carinicauda | reverse complement strand
ATACATTCATAAATATTTTCTTTTCAATACTTTCCCTTATGCTTCTAGGTACCTTGGTATACACAAATTTTTATTTGCTTCTGTTATTGTTTCAAAGGAGCTTTTTCTAATCAGCATCAGCTAATTTGTAAACTCCAAACCATATAACATTTTTTACTATTTCTTTTTTTATGATTTTATCTTCATTCTAATTTCAAGTTCTGATCCACCTTCCATACAAAATGTAACTCACTCGATTGTCCCAGAATAATGGCACAGGACGAAAATCTGACTTAAATCCTTGAAAGCGTTAAATCCCAAAGTTTTTTTTTTTTTTTTTTTTTTTTAATATCTTATTTCGTCCGCAAACTACACGAGCGCTTTCACGAAAGTGTTATTTTCAGTAACGCTTTTCGCTTGACTTTCTCGAAACTAAAGCCTCGGGAAATCCTGTCTTTCCAAGGCAGGATCTTGTTAGCTTTTCTTTAATTTTTTTTTTTTAAGTTTTTGCCATTGTTGTGTTCTCAAGGTCTATAGATGTATTCTTGTCTGTTGTTATCAATATTGCACTTCCTTTATTCAGTTGTTTTCTTGTTTGTTTCTAATGTTTAATTAAGACTTATCTAATTTTTAAGTGTCTTTTAACGTAATACCATCTTTATATTAACTCCATTATTTCACATATTTAATAGACATATCCGAGTATCTTTCTATGGATGTTGGATAATCTTATGTGACCCAATTAGTTGCATCACACTTGGTGGTGATCATATATCACCAGCGCCCTCAAACCTTGACTCGTGCCATATCCACGGTATTTTTTTTATTTTTTTATATCCTCATGTTTCACTCTCTTTGCTTGGAATTACACTTAAATTACACACCCTCTTTACTTCAGTATTTACTTACGAGTGGACACTAATGCTTTCTTAAGGGAAGTCTCTACTTATTTGTGGAATATCAGTTCCCCAGTAAAACAAATTTGGTCTAAAGTTTTTTTTTTTTTTTTTTTTTTATAAATGAACATTCTATTCTGCACAAGCTTTCTCTAAAACAATAGCATTTGAGCTTCTCCGAACAATCGATATATAGCATCCCAAAAAACATAAGTCACGCACACTATAAATAAACCTTTGTTGAATATAAATATATAAATGAACAACCAAAGCAGCAATGTCAATTGACAATATTAGTTAAAAGTTTCCTTTTACAGGTTCGTAACAAACTGAGTTCTGGTAATGTTAATTGCTATTTAATTTTCAATATAACGCTCCGATTATTTTGTCGTTTAGGAAAAAGAAAATATGGCCTTTCTTATACAAGACTATATAATGAGTTGATGTTGCCAGTGTCTTTTACACCATGATGCACGGTTCGTTTTAAGTATCAAACTTACTCTCTGATTTAAACCTTTCGGCAAAATCACGTAGTTTTGCGTCTGGTGATACGAAATGCCGACTGCTGCTCCAAAAAGAGAGAACATCCCGGGTTTTCTCATACTGGTAATGCTATCTTTCTTTCTCTTGCTGGAATTTCGTTTGTTTCCAACAATACCGAGTTTGATCATCCATTCTCCAAAGTCATGGAAAAAGGGATTACTGCTTTGCATTGCTTCTAATTTCTATGACTACTGGAGTTCGAGGTCTTATGGCATTAAGAATTTTGGCTACGTTTTGGGCCCAGGGGAGACTATTCGGCTGGGGGTTAAAACTCCATCTGTTGCATCATGAATGAATAGTTAAAGGCCAAAAAGTATGAGAGAAGAAAGAATTCTGGAGCAAAAGCAAGTAGACACCACTGAACTTCAAGACAGCCAAAATATCTCTAAATATATATTTGGAAGCACAGGAAAAAAAGAACATATAAGGGAGAAAGAGAAATAAGTCACTATTACGTACTTGAACTTATTGAAATAAGTTTCAAACTGAGGCAATTTACTAAGCGGATGACGAACATATAGGGACATGTCATATTAAGTCTTATAATACCATTTGGGGGGAGGGGAGTTTGTTCTCTTCAGCTAAAAGAAGTTCATGTTCGCTCTTCTGGATTTAAATATTGCAAGTTATTCCTCCCAAAAATGATTTTACGTGGTATCTAAGAATCAACAGATTTTCGTGTTCAGCTCAGAACCTTTTGAAACCTGCACTGTTCTCTAGTTTATATAGTTAATTTTAATCTGAATTAACGTTTTCTGCTCCATGAATGGTGCTATAGTATTGCAACTTCCTGATGTGTTCTCCGCATAACTACCATTTTCTGTTTATTTGTATTTTTTTTTTTTGAAACTTCTCGTCTGGATTTCATAGGTATGAATTTATTTTATTGCTTTTTGGATATTCATTCTATTTGCATATAACCTTAGATCTTCGAAATCTTAACTCCTTTCTTTTAATTGACATTTTTACTGATTTAATGAGTATACATCAAATATTGCACTTACATTACAATAATATGTTCTAGTTTGTTATAAACCATAGCAAGGAGTTTTACTATTGGCTGCATTGTAGGCAAACAAAATGGCGAATAACCATTCCGTATAACTATATAAAAGATTTTTTTATCATAGCAGTTTGAAAATAAATATTTGCATGTAATCCTTATACTTCCCTTTACAAATTCTATCAATTGGATTTTCATCAAAATACAGAAAGACAGTTACAAAATTCACATACAAGTTTGAGATGTTTCACCTTTTTTTTTTTACTCGAATGGTTGTAATTATTTACTGATATAAAACCAGTACATAGAAAGGTATGATAGGTGCATTTGGAATAAAATATTTATCGACAATATTAGAAAAAAACTTAATTTTAATTGGAAATTCTCCGTAAAAAATATACTGTTCTAAACCTTATTTCAGTAAAATACTGGCGACCGTAATTTTAACTTACTTTGTTATGATCTTTTACGGGTTGGTGAGCGTAAAATCCGTTTTACGTCAATATATCCGTTTTTAAAACGGTAAAAATCCTGGAATAAATGTTGCCAGACTTTTACCGTTTTTAATACAAATTTTTCAAGTGTACAAACCGGTAGAATATATATGCCTTTAGATGTGAAAATCTTTGCAATAGTAGCACACATATATTACAATAAAAACATTAAAATCAAGCAAACAATATTACAACACAATTAATTTTAAACGAAGCTAAAGGAGAATATAAACTCTGGAACATGAAAAATGTAGGAAAGGATAATCTTTGCCGAATTTATGGTAATTACCGCATATTTCGCGCTCAACTTCAACTTCAGTTGGTCCTCTAATAAAGATTTCAATAAGACTTATCTTTGTTTAATTACCGTAACTCATCACAGTCAAGTAATAAATAACGTTTTTCATTCAAACTATTCATGAAGATTTTCTGGGGAAGATCTAAATTATTGTTGCAAACCAATTGCAAACTTCTATAATTGCTTTCTCATAATGAGAGAGAGAGAGAGAGAGAGAGAGAGAGAGAGAGAGAGAGAGAGAGAGAGAGAGAGAGAGAGAGAGAGAGAGAGATGACTCTCAATAATCGCTTGATCCAGCAACAATATAGGTTGTTCGCATCCGCTTAATGATCGTACTCCATCAAGGTGTCTTATCTCAGGACGTAGAAAAATAAAATAAAAATGTTCTACCCATTTGTGTCGTAAGGGCACTGACCTTGTTTTTAAGAATTACCTTTGGCGAGGAAGTGTAGCTGTTAATCCTGTTGTTATTCCAGTGATTATTAAGTCCAAAGCGACACTGATTGTTGTCGTAAAGCTAGAAATAGCTCAATGGCATACATATCAAAAATCCACATTAGTCCCCAATAAACTTTAATCATAATAACAAATGCGCCTAAACACAAAATGTACGTCAAGCTATGCACATTTATAGGTTGTATACAAGGTCCTTTAAATATACTAATTCAACAATACTAACGGAACAATTAACTATCTAAATAGAGTAACTTCAGATTACTGACGCCATAAAGTTAAGTTCGAAAAGCTTATAATGGTTGTTTTTATATAAAACTTGCCCTATCTTCACAATGCACTTCACTCCAGACCATTTAAAAATCTTACTTTTTACTAAACATAATTTGCAATATATATATATATATATATATATATATATATATATATATATATATATATATATATATATATATATATATGTGTGTGTGTGTGTGTGTGTGTGTGTGTATGTATGTGTGTCCCTTTCTGAGTGGGGATACTTTGACGTGAAAGGGTTTGTTTCGTCAGGATCAGCAAAGCTTTAATAGTCACCGATACTAGATTGATTTGCATAGAAGTATCAGACAAAGGTCTCCCACCATCACCAATCCGCAGTTGGCCAACGTGGTGATAAAACTGGCCAAAACCCAGACATGAATAAGGACATGTCAGAGGACCTTTGTCCTGCACTGGACTAGAAACGGCTGCATTTGTTGTTGGTGTGATATAACAAGAAAGGGAAAGGGGAGGAAATAATAAACCTGCTGAAGTGTGGAAGATTGAAAGTGTCACCGAAAGTTGAGCAGAAGAGTGAAAGTCACTGGATCTTGCAATCTGAAGATTACGCCTTTCAAAAGAGTGAATGTGGGAGGGCCAGCTTTGTGGGTGTTACGAAGCTATTTGAATGTAGGATCAATGGTACAAGCCAAAACCAGGAGAAAAGATTCAGAGACGCCATCTTGTGACTAAGAGGAGGATAATCGAGAGAAGAGGCATGAGAAATGTCAATGACCGGTGATTCAAAATGATCGAGAGGTTAAACAAAGGATGAAGTATCCAATATATCAATATATAAGAACTATAGTTCCTGGAAGAATGGATAAATCCAACATAGAGCATAAAAAATTACCTTGACCACAAAATGAACCTACGAACACTACATAAAAAAAATCAAATCAGTTAAGAGCAAAATTAGAAATCTGAACTAAGTAATCACCCTCTCCCAGAAAAGTCTGAAATAACCTGGAAACATAAAATGTTGACTCCATTAAATTTTCATCAAAACTACAGCAAATTTTTGGAATTGAGAATAATATTGAAAGGTAGTTATAATGTATCTGAAACCTTAAACCTGACTGAATTTCAAAAAAGCAGAGCAGTTGGAGGTTGGTGCAAATAAGAAAAAGACTTCCAGGTGGAGGAAAGATGAAATGCAGGGAGGGATGAATCCTTCATCTGACCATTCACTGTTTTCATAGAACTGGAATAGAGACTTTTACTCTGCAAATTAATAAAATTTAACTTTCTATACAGTACACACCTATTTGGATTATCATTGGTTACACCTCTGTGAAAAGAGGATGTTTTCAACAACTTTGAAATCTAACTTCTCATTAGACGGATCAGACTTTCGTAGACATCAGTCCAAAATTTCTTATAATTTCTTTGTCCGTTTCTCCTCCTTATCTCTCTGCGCCAACAGCCAAATGCCAGTGATGGCATAACGCCATCATCGCCATGGGTTAAGACGATCGGCTTGCAGCCTCATCCCATGAATATTTCGATGTTTTCGTGTGCTTAATTAAACGTCTGATTTTCTTGAAAAGGAGTGCCCTTAAAATAAGATTGCTTTGCAGTTTCACAATGATTATTTACATGATATACTAAGCTGAAATCCTCAATACTCATGTCCTCTTTAATCCCCTTTTATATGAATCTATTGCTCTTGGTTAAGTGAGAGTCTATCACCTCTACAGAGCGACACTTGAAAAATGTAGGCTACTGTTTTGGTGTTTAGAATGAAAGGAAACAAATAACCAAACATGATGCTTAATAAGGCATATGTGCTGAAAGCATCTAGATTTTGTTTAATAGCTATACATGGCTCTCTTTCATGCGTGTGTTGAGAACATTTTGACCCCAATTTCACACTGTACGTATGAATGTCAATTCACTCGAGAAATATATCAGAGAATTAATTTTAAGAAGGATTGAAGTATTTGATCTTATTTCCCAAGTTACTTGCTTGTAGTTTTATTGAATTGGCCACCGGATAACAACACTTACTCCTAATCGGTTGTGCTATATATCGGCAAATCCCTTCATTTATATATTTCCGCCTTGACTTACACAAACAAGCACATATATTTTACATACACACATATGCATATGTATTCATATATAAATATATATATATATATATATATATATATATATGTATATATATATATATATATATATATATATATATATATATATATATATATATATATATATATATGTATATATATATAATTTGGCACAAACTTTGACCAATGTAACTCAATATATACGGATGAACATGTAGTTTCTGTCATCTCAAGACAACACTATGTTGTTCCTTTACATTTATTCCGCCGACTGCAGTTTCAGCCATTGTCTCGCGGCTTTCATCAGGGATAACATTGCACAAGGGAAATATACTTCAACATCAAAGTTTTAACTTTGGGACCATAACTAGGCCACGATATCAGCTAGGAAAAGAAGCTAACGAGGGGAACAAAGCCACTCCCAGAGGATACAAGGAATCGAGAGCCATCCTAATTTTCAAAGCTTTATATTCGGAGGATGATGGAAAATCCTTCCAGCGTGAACTTCGTTGGTCACTCAGTGAGGGCCCTGAAGGAGTCACTTCTTCTTAAAGCGGATATTGTTATATTGTAGATCCCCGTGAATTTTTTTTTTCTTTTTTTTTCATATTCAAAGTCATTTAACAAAAAATAATTCAGATTTTATATTACAATTTCTAATGTGCTTCCCTTTATAATGAAGTGCATTACCACTGTGAAATATAGATCTCATGAAAGCCATGAGTTAATCACTGTAAATGCAATCGGCGAGTTAAGTGTAAGGGAACATCATAAAAATAATTTCGTTATCCTCCAACTGAAGATTAAATGTTGTCTTAAGATGATAGAAACCGCATGTTCATTAGTATATATACTGACAGTCATATATATATATATATATATATATATATATATATATATATATATATATATATATATATATATATACACACACACACAAATTTACAGCGGGGCCTTGCAACGTCAACAGACTGTCGTGTGTTGATAAAGGAATGTTTCTTCCGCTTCCGGTGTCCATCCATCAAGAGTCCTTGGGATTGTTATAAAGATCAATTCAGTCAACACGCCAAAATCTTTTCTATTTACTTTTTCTTTCTGTTAAATGTGATGCATTTGGATCTTTTAAAATTCAAAGGATGAAGTGTAATCTCATTTAATCCTGTAATAGAGAGGAAACTTTCAAGAAACTCACGAAGTAATGCGAAAAATGGTTTGGTGCTATTATTATTTTTTAAGATTAATTAGGGAAAAAATTTGCATTATATTTTTTTCACAATAATATCATCAATAAAAAATGTTCCTCCAGATGGCGGCTGAAATTTGTGGTGGTTTTTGTTTGAATATTTTCCGTGAAATATATAAAAGTGAAACATGTACAAGGTACCTGTAAGTATATATAGAGACACACAAGTGTGTGTGTCAAGATAATCCAGTAATCATAAGTATTGTCAAGAATTGTCGTGTT
>NC_090728.1:29971554-29974054 GCF_036898095.1 Palaemon carinicauda | reverse complement strand
CTATAGAGATCAAGATATCTGGTTCTACAAAGCTTAATCCAGATTTTTGGGGATCTAACATGGCACTTCAAGTTTTGTGCAGGCTTAGACGACCGACGCATGTCTGCCATTACCTTTCAGAATGACGCTGGCAAGATGTTGAGGCACACCATTGCAAACAGCCTATATAACAATCTCCAGCTACGGTCCTGAGAGGAGAGGCCTTTCTTCAATCGTCCCATTAAGTTGATAGGTGCACTCCAAGTCCCCCCTTTTACTTTAGCATCACCTCAAAACAATGAGGCAGATCGTGTGTCGTTAACAATTACGACCCATCATGAGTGGCCTGCTAACAATATCCCCACGAATTCTTCAGATTAAGGAGCCACAATCGAGGGTTTCCAAATTAACATCATCACCAAGAAGTAAAATCTTAAAACAACAGGAGGAAGGTTTAAATGCACAACGATATACCCAGGAAATTTGCCAATGAAACTTCAAAACACTCAAGCATCACTTCGGGCCGTAGGATATCACTCTGTATACGTGAGTCCACTAAGGTGTCTATCTGGCCACATTTCCCCCTTAGCTACATTAATATCTGGGCACTTTTATTTAGGCATATTCATGCATTATCTGGCTGTGAACGTTTGGGCGTGCATGCGAAAGTCATTGTATCTTAAAGGTTGTAATTGTTATATGTAATTTTCATTGTTTTTGACTAACTTTGTTTACGGGATAACCACGTGTTTTATTTGTACCTTGATGAGTATTACTATTACATTTCATTTTACTATTTTTGACTAACTACTTGCTTACAGAATAATCACATGTTCAAATTGTATTTAAACTACAAAAAAATGGTTACAGTTTTTTCATCATTTAGCCTTGCACATTTTCTTAAGTTAACCCTTTGTGAATAAACCCATAGGATAAGTTAAAAAGACAATTGAATTTAACTAAACACCTTTTCTTGATTTTGATTTATTTTACAGATGCTATCATGCAGCCAAATTTATTCATTGGGAAAACATCTGAAGTTAATTATATAAACTCCTTTGGTTGTTATGTTGACTGATTTGGATACATGCCTAAGAGGAAATCAAAATATTCACTTATACTTAATGTAACCTTAAATCTCAAATGGTGTGTCTTTTACATATTCATCTGTGCTGCTGAGTGGACCAAGGTCTATGAAATAAGAGTGAACAATCCCTCTTATCTCGTTCTAAAGTGAACCCCGCAGGTAAGCTTTAATACACCTTAACCCCTACAGTACTGCTCTTACTCATGGTTTTGTGTTGCTGTCTTTACTTCATTGCTCAGCACTCTCAGTTGGGTGTGCTATCTCATGTTAGGTGTAACAACTGAACACTAAGGTGGTATTGATAATGACAGTCTGCTTTAACGTATGATGGTTGATAAACTGTAACTGTAGTTTCCTATTGTGTGATGCAAATTACGGGGCATGAAATTGAACCCTAACAAATCTCGAAGTATGATTGTAAGTAGGACAAGGACAGTGGCCCCTCAACATCCAGATCTATGTATTGACGATGTCTCTTCAATTATACAACTCATTTAAAATGATAGGTGTGTTCTTGATTGCAAACTTACTGTCTATTTTTTCTTAAATTGCGCAAAAAAATGGACTTCTTGAGAAAATCTTTCAAGATTTTTAGTGATCATTCTATCCTTAGGAAATGTTTTAAATCATTCATCCTTTCTTGTTTCAAATATTGTTCACTTATCTTGTCTTCAGTTGCTGACTTTAATCTTAATTTCTAGAACAAGAACTTCCGGCCTATCAAATTTCTTATTCCTAGTCTGAATATCAATTCATGGCACCGTCGTTCGGTTAGTTCTTTATGCATATTGCATAAAAGTTTTCATAATTTAAGTCATCCATTCCACCCAGATCTTCCCAGATTGTACCATCCTGCACATAGTGCGCGGAATGTTGTTAATTCTAACAATCATGCCTTCTCCATGATGAGGCACAATACTACACAGTATTCCAGAAATGATCAGATTGTAGAATGATCTTCCTAAACAATCAGTTGAATCTGAGGAACCTAAAAGATTATTTTTTCTAAAATATTTTTGTTGTTGAGGAGGTTGACGTCTTTGTTTTATGGTTTATATATGAATTATCTATTTTAACGTTGTTACTGATCTTGAAATGTTTCATATATATTTATTCATTACTTATTTATAGTTTATTTGCTATTCCTTCATTTCCTTTCCTCAGTGAGCTACTTACCCTGCTGTAGCCTTTGGGCTTGTAGCATTATGCTTTTCCAACCAGGGTTGTAGCTTGGCTAGTAATAATAATAATAATAATAATAATAATAATAATAATAATAATAATAAACTTATTTAGTTTTATGAATTAAAATATCTACTGGTCATGCGGGACCTTTCACTTGCATTAAGTTTTTCTCAAAAGGTCATTTATCGTTACTTTTGCTGCCATATGATTTCCCAACTACAAAAAAAAAAAAAGACCATGTTACTTTTT
>NC_090728.1:29961554-29966554 GCF_036898095.1 Palaemon carinicauda | reverse complement strand
GTAAATGATAAATAAATATTTCCTTACTTACCGAAACTCTAAGACTACAAGCGCGGTCAAAATAATATTTGATGTCTACTGTATTTGCTTCTTCACGAAATAAAATGTCTGAAAATAGCAAAGTAGTAAAGATGATATATTCAAATCCTCTGTACGAAAGTTCCCCACCCTTTTTTTTCATACGGTCACATTACAGCTCCAAAAAATTCCCCATTGTATCAGAAGAGTTTGTGCCTAACATGGCAGACAAAACCTCGCTGAAGCGCACCAGCATCAGATGATTATATTCTGTGAACAAAGAAATAGGTTTGCTGGGAGCTGTCACATCAAAGTCGACGTCGTATCCGGCTTATATAGTAATATGAATTTTCGTAAAAGGAAAATATCTATTTGGTATAATCATGGAGAGAGAGAGAGAGAGAGAGAGAGAGAGAGAGAGAGAGAGAGAGAGAGAGAGAGAGAGAGAGAGAGAGAGGAGAGAGAGAGAGAGAGAGAGAGAGAGAGAGAGAGAGAGAGAACCCCCAAAAAAACTAATTGTAAAAAGAGTAAAAGTGATATGACAGACATGACAGTGTGTATATTCAGATACATACTGAATTTTTTGTTAAGTTTTAATGTAAAGTCTTTTAATCACTGAACTTTTAAGAAATAAGTTCGACATCAACAGAGATCAGAAACCCAATAAATCTATCAAAATTATTTTCTTAGTTGTTGCCATTCAAACGTACATGTATCTGACAATAACTATTTGTCCATACATAATTTGTGTGTAATAACAAAATTATATGGAGAAAAATATATGACAAGCAAAAATCATGTCATGGTATACAAAGATACATACGGTAAATCCAGCTAAACCCAGACGGCAAAGATAGCATAGCCAATATCAGCTTACCCGGATAAGATGGGATAGGGGGAAAATAAGCCGTCGAACCAGGGCTAGAGTGACTACCCTTTTTGTGCCAATAAATAAAAATATCTTAATTAAAAACATATATATAACATACTAAAGAAAATGCAAAATAAAATACAATAAGTCTTAACACAACCCTTTGCTGAGATCAGAGGATGGCAGGAATGACACATTTCTTACAAAAAAATTAAGAATGATTTAGCTGTGTATATAATCGACTATCAAATTCGTTGGGTGTCATGAAGGTAAAAGGAATTATCTATTTGGTGGAAAGTTTGAAGTATTGACCAAAAACACTTACAGAAAAATGTAGAAAAGCTTCTACATAATGCTAAACATAGTGTTCCAGAATAACACAATGCTCATTATCATAAAACAAAAACACTTAATTCAGGATATCTTTGTGCTGGCTAACTGTACACATTTTATATAATTTTCACAAATTCAAGATTTAAGCTGGAGAGTAAAATCCCATCATTCAAACAAACTGGTTGCATTCGATGACTTCAACGCCACCCTCCTCTGTGACGTCATTACTGGTAGGCCACGCCCGTGAATGCTGCTTCCAAGAGCCAACATGTTTCAATTGATCCCTGGCCTGTTACACCCCTCATACCAGTCTACGGCATAGCTACTGAAGTTGAAGTTCATATGGCACGGCATTGCTAAATATGCCAAGGATTGGGTCTGCGCCTGTAATTCAGGTTAAACTTCAAAAGTGCAATGACATTTAGATTCGGGTGTGGGCACTTTTCATCTGCCTCAGCGTCGTTTTACCCACATTCCTGTTGGTGTAGTCGGTCTCTTACCCATGTCACAAGTGCACCGTTACCTTTTCATTTTCATCAACTGCTCCATATGCTGGCCTGAAACAATCCCCATGCAAGATGCAACATCTGCCTCATATACAGCTGCTTAACTTTCCGGATGGATAGTGACATTTGGCATCCCAGATCATATTACTTCTGATAGGGGTACCAATTTCAAATCTCAATTGTGGACAACATTGGGGCTATCTTCTCAGTATCACCCTACATCAGGCTATTGCTTACATCACTGCAGCCAAAGGAATGTTGGAATGTTTCCACTGAACCCTAAAAGCACCTTTGATGTCCGCTGCACCGACTCCACCATGGATGTCTAAGTGACTGAAATGGCATATGGCAACCTGTTGGTCGTATCTGCGGAATTTTATTATGTCCAAAACCTCCTCTGTTGATCTGTAATGTATACAACACATTATAAGGTAGTAGGTAGTAGGTTGGCAAGGGCACCAGCCACCCATTAGGTACTACCGCTAGAGAGTTATTGGGTTCTTTGACTGACCAGACAGTACTACATTGGATCCTTCTCTTTGGTTACGGCTCATTTCCCCTTTACCTA
Source organism: Palaemon carinicauda (assembly GCF_036898095.1). Classification (NCBI taxonomy): domain Eukaryota; kingdom Metazoa; phylum Arthropoda; class Malacostraca; order Decapoda; family Palaemonidae; genus Palaemon; species Palaemon carinicauda. The sequence goes on along the minus strand of NC_090728.1, from coordinate 29,964,258 downwards.
CACATACACTGAATAGTCTGGCATATTCTTTACATATTCTTCTCTGCCCTTATACACCTGACAACACGGAAATTACAAAACAATTCTTCTTCGCTCAAGGGGTTAACTATTGCAATATAATTGTTCAATGGCTACTTTCCTCTTGGTAAGGGTAGAGGGGAAACTTTAGCTATGGTAAGTAGTTCTTCTAGGAAAAGGACACTATAAAATCAAACCATTGTTCTCTGGTCTTAGATAGTGCCATAGCCTTTGTACCATGGTCTTTCACTGTCATTGGGTAGAGTTCTCTTGCTTGAGGGTACACTCGGGCACACTATTATATCTTATTTATTTTCCTATTGTTTTTTTTTTCAAGTTTTTATAGTTTATATATGAAATATCTATTTTAATGTTGTTACTGTTCTTAAAACATTTTATATCAATTGTTAATTACTTTTTTTGTAGTCTCCTTATTTCCTTTACTCACTAGGCTATTTTCCCTGTTGGAGCCCTCGGGCTTATAGCATTCTGCTTTTCCAACTAGGGTGTAGCTTAGCAAGTAATAATAATAATAATAATAATAATAATAATAATAATATTGGGAAGATTACCCTGTGCATTCAGACTTTCAACATACGTGGTAAAGAGGATTGGACCACAATTGACCGCAAACCTGCGTACCTCCTGCAAGATGACCCGCAAACAGTACAACTCTCTAGGACAGGTTGCCCTCTTTCACATGCACGAAGCCATGTAATGCACGTGCGGAAAGCAACGCACATACAAATAAAGAAGAATGCCCTCTCTACGTTTTCTTCTCCGAAGGACTCATAGTAACAACTATCTGACTCCACCCAAAACAGACGTTGAATGTAACGCGAATTTCAATTCTACTTCTATTTACGTCATTATACTGTCAATTTTTAGGCCAATGTAAACCTTATTGACAAATGCTGTTGAATGTACACATGCAATTGTCACTCTTATATGACCTCATAGTGGGGTCTATAGATACCAGTGTAATCGGTAAATAAAATTAGTTGTCTAGGAGCTCTTTTCGTATTAATTCCTCCTCCACTCCCGTCACACTATCTTACTTCTATGGCTTGCAAATCTGTCCTGAAATCTTTTTACAAACAAATAACCGGTTTCCTTCATAAGCATAATCAAAATGATTAAGAAAATTTAAATATTCCTACAAAACACGAAATATGCTAGGAAAAGGATATATAACGGAAATGATTGGGTAGAATTACTTTCCGCACAAGCAAACACGAATTAAGTTTGTGTAGATATTATTTAGTAGAGAAAATATACACGTCTAATTTACAGATAATTTCTTATTTCCTCTCCCTTCTTTTCTCGGACGATTTATGTAACGTGGAAACATGATAAAAATTAATCCAGGTTATCAAAAGTAAATTCTTTTTTAATATATAGAAAATCCTTTGTTTTACTAGTACATTAATCCACTTAATTCTAGAGAAGAAGTGTCATTCGCCACAAAAGGAAGTCATTGCATTGTTGAATTAAAAACGTTAAAACATTCAACGTAATCCAATTCTCTCAAAACCGTTCTTGTCATAAAATTTTTCAAACTAAAGGCATTTCATTCTCTTCCAGTCATGCATTTGAAGCTTCTGCGAATGAAAAGTGAATTAACATGCATTAAAATTTTTCTCTTTCACAATGATCCAGAGATAACTTGCAATTTACACTCGATGCCCTTTGCAAGTAAACACATCTTAACATGAAAGCTGTCTCGAGCAAACAGTGCTGCACTTTTTGAAATTGGGTTAAAGTCTAAACCATAACTTGAGAATGAATTAACCAACTATTTGATTAATTAGTCTAAGGAAACTAAAAAGGAAAAAAGAAATATTGATTGCGGTGTGCAAATATTTAATTCCTTAGTATAGCATTACTGCTTATTTGAACAAATACATTTTATATTTGTACACATGGTTCTTGTTATCAAATCTTATGCTTTTATATTTACTGTGGTTTTCAGATGAAACTCTTTGAAACTTAACTTTTATTTGTCTTCAAAAGGATTATTGCAGCTGAAAACCACCGAGGTGTGTCATCCTCGAACTAACACTAACCTTTTTATACATACACACACACACACACGCAAGCATCCTAGGATGTTACTAAAATCATTCCTGTTCACTTAATAAAAGCACTTATTTACGAAGATATAACGTAATCTCTGATTCGCGGCACTTTTTGGTGATATAATTTCGGCTCCAACTTCCACGTTGGCTCGACTCTATTCGTTCTAGACGCTTCTAGATTTCCTACATCGCAATTAGATTTCTCCCACACTGTAACAAAAATACATCGTATTATATTTCTTTGCATCGTATTAGATTCATTAAATATCATCCTTAGTTTACGTCCTTGATATAGCGCATGTGTATATATGACTCTGAACAATTATTATTATTAGCCAAGTAACAACCCTAGCAGGATGCTATAAGCCCAACAGGGAAAATAGCCCATTGAAGAAAGGAAACAAACAATATAGTGTACCCGTGTGTACTTTCAAGCAAGAGAACTCTAACCCAAGACAGTGGAAGACCATGGTACAGAGGCTATGGCACTACCCAAGACTAGAGAATAATGATTTGATTTTAGAGTGTCCTTCTCCTAGAAGAACTGCTTACCATAGCTAAAGTCTCTTCTACTCTTACCAAGAGGATTGTAGCCACTGGACTATCAC
>NC_090728.1:29954054-29956554 GCF_036898095.1 Palaemon carinicauda | reverse complement strand
ACTTCTTTGTAGGTGACATAGAATGTTTGATGAGTAGTAAGTATATTGCAAAGTCGTCCACGTAAAGGTTACCTTGCACTCCCTGTGGCATTTAAGCAACTATGACATTAATAGCCAATGCAAAGACAGCCCCACTCCAAACACTAGCCTGGGGCACATGCCAGTCAAGATTATAAGACTCGGAATAAACATTCTTTCTAATTTATAATAAAAATAAGGTGTCCTTTAAAACTATTATGATGTAATAATTTTAGTACTGAATGCCTTCAAGCAGTATTGTATGCATTTAAATGTAAACGAAATATGGCTACTGTGATTTGCTTTCGTTCAAAACCTTTACGTATAAAATTTTCCATGGGAGAGAGCGAGTCTAAGGTAGATCACTCTGATTGTGAGCCAAATTGCGAAACATAAAATGTTATTACAAAATATATACCAATTCAGACCATATTTACTTTTTTTCCAGTAATTTGCAAACACAACTTGGCAGCGAAATTGGTCCAATTGTTTGGATTACTGAGATATTTCCCTGGCTTAGCTACTGGTATTACAATTGCATGTTTCGCACTGGCTTCATATTAAAATCCAAAAAATTTTCATCCATAAGAAAACACTCAAATTCATGTAAAACTCATATCCAGTAAAGTCATTTCTAAATTCTTTCCCAAACACCCGAGTGCCTTTCGCCTCTTCTCTTAGAATCTCTTTACATCAAGAAAGTGTCACCTTCATTAAACAATCAAACCACCTCCACACCATTACATATTGCCTATCTGCCAATACCTATCGTCCATGGTTGATCTATTTTGTTTTGTTCCTTCTAGTACTTACAGCATTTTCTTCGATCATTTTTTCAAATGATTTTATAGTTTTCAGCCACATCTTTTGACAGTAAGTTTGAACGTTCATATATATATATATATATATATATATATATATATATATATATATATATATATATACACACACACACACACACACACACACACACACATATATATATATATATATATATATATATATATATATATATATATACACACACACACAAACGCGCGTGTATATGTATAATTTTTTCCTATTCTACTCAGTCATGTTTTTATATATTGACTAGGTTTTATATTTTTTAGTCTTTTAACCGTTTTTTGTTTTTACCACAAGCATTCTAAGCAAAAATTGAAGTATCATTAATTTCTATTGTAAAATAATTTCGCGTTTTATGTGGCCCTGATGATGGGAATGGATTCCCGAAACGTTGGTTTATAGAATAAAGATGTAAGATGATCATAAGTCTTCTTGCTGTCCTTTTCATCCTTAAAATCTAGATTATTTTTACCAAGAACTATTAAACTACAATTTGATAACGCCAATTCCAGCTCCTTTTTAGTAAATCAATTATTTTAGTAGATATTTCCCACAGTATAAAAATTCAGGGTAATTGCCTCTCTTCTTTCGATGAATCGAAAATGATCACCAATATTGTCTATACTGATTATGCTTTCAACATTTCGACCAATAATATTTGAGATGGCCTGTGTATCATGAACGGGTGACCCATTATGCAATAATGCATGTCTTGTAGGTCTGCTATAGGAATCATTAATCTTTCCAAATTTCTAATACACCTGCATTGAGGAATTTTCTGATAAATTAGACAAATTTTTGCCAAGAAATTACTCTGCCTTTTATAGCTCCTCTTCTAAATTTAGCAGAAATCTCATTAAAATACACTTTCATTACACCAATTTCTATGGTTATATAAACGAGTTCGTTGATTGTATTTCCTAACATTAGGGGACCAGTACTCGATTTTTTTAACCTCTTATTCAAAATTTCTAATTTTCTTCCAAATGCGTGCTTTCCTTTATTAATTGTGTTAACGTACCTGACCACAGAGGGATCGAGTGTTCCACTGCTCGGGCATTAGCTAATGTCAGAGCTTAGATTTCTCAGCTGTTTGTGTGATGAAGTCTACAAAGAAATTGTTCATTTCATCATGATCTGGAGAATGATTAAATACAAGCAATTGATCCGTATAATGCTTAAACTTATCCCAGTCAGCTTTATTTGTATCGTAACGCTGAATGGGTGAAGAATACACCACTCCTATGGGTACTGCTTCTGAACCCGATTTTCCTAATAGGAATTAAATCTTATGAGTGATAAGACAAGAACAAATGATATTTCTAAAATAAATATGTAAAATCTCTAAATATTTTGATGTCATATCGTTTCTCAGCAGCTCACAATCTTTTATATATATATATATATATATATATATATATATATATATATATATATATATATATATATATATATGTATATATATGTATGTATATATATATATATATATATATATATATATATATATATATATATATATATATATATATATGTATGTATGTATGTATGGATGTATATATTCAAAATAATTAGGATTCGACACATACAAAATTCTAATCATAAACCTAATTTTAAGACAAAGCTCTAAATAATAGAT
>NC_090728.1:29936554-29949054 GCF_036898095.1 Palaemon carinicauda | reverse complement strand
TGAATGTAAAGGATGGCCAGAGTTATGAAAAATCTTATGCAACATGAATAATGAAATAATTGAACGACGGTGCCAAAGATTAATATCTAGATCAGGAATAAGAAATCTAATAGACTGTAAGTTTCTGTCCAACAAATTAAGATGAGAATCAGCAGCTCAACACCAGACAGGAGAACAATTCTCAAAACAGGACAGAATGAAAGAATTAAAACACTTCTTCAGAATAGATTGATCACCGAAAATCTTGTAAGACTTTCTCAATAGGCCAATTTTTTGTGCAATTGAAGAAGACACAGACCTAATGTGTTTCTCAAAAGTAAATTTGCGGTCGAAAATCACACCTAGAATTTTAAAAGAGTCATACAAATTTAAAGAAACATTATCAATACTGAGATCCGGATGTTGAGGAGCCACCGTCCTCGACCTACTTACAATCATACTTTGAGTTTTATTAGGATTCAACTTCATATCCCATAATTTGCACCATGCACTAATTTTAGCTAAATCTCTATTAAGGGATTCACCAACCCCAGATCTACATTCAGAGGATGGAATTGATGCAAAGAGAGTAGCATCCTCTGCATATGCAACAAGCCTGTTTTCTAGGCCAACCACATGTCATGTGTATATAGTATGAAAAGTAATGGGCCAAGAACACTACCCTGTGGAACACCGGATATCACATTCCTATAATCACTATGGTGCCCATCAATTATACCTCTTTGAGATCTACTACTTAAAAAATCAATAATAATGCTAAGAAACGACCCACCCACTCCCAACTGTTTGAGTTTGAAAACAAGGGCCTCATGATTAACACGGTCAAAGGCAGCACTAAAATCAAGGCCAATCATACGAACTTCCTGACCACAATCAAGGGATTTCTGTACAGCATTGGAGATTGTAAGAAGGGCATCACATGCTCCAAGGCCTTTACGAAAAGCAAATTGCAAACTAGGGAATATGTACATGTGTGCTTTTGTGCATTTTTTCGTTCATTAATACTCATAACATATCACTTCCAAGGCATGGCAATTTTATATTCTATTATCTTTTCCTAAGAGCTAAATTATTTTGAAGTTGGAAAATAGGGGAAATTACAAAGGGAAAGTTACATTTGGCATAAAAGAAATTCTCTCTCTCTCTCTCTCTCTCTCTCTCTCTCTCTCTCTCTCTCTCTCTCTCTCTCTCTCTCTCTCTCTCTCTGTATATATATATATATATATATATATATATATATATATATATATATATATATATATGTATATATATATATATATATATATATATATATATATATATATATATATATGATAAATTTTTGCACATTTAAACGTGTTTCTTTCATATTTCAAATAAGCCATATATATTAATACATTAAAGTCTGGATTCTCTTAACAACCTCGGGATCAGAGCCCCAGGCGGAACCGCCCAAAGACCATAATATCGGACCGGCGGGGCTTTGAACCCTCGTCCAGGATATCTGTATGCCAGTGACCATACCACTCCGCCACAAAGAAAGATATATATATATATATATATATATATATATATATATATATATATATATATATATATATATATATAATAGAAAATGTGTGTAAAGATGGTAGATGGAAGCGAGGAAACTGCATCTTAAAAAGTAAAATATCTAATAACTTCAAACTATTAGGGACGACGATTACAAAAAGAATATTATCCCGAAGACTCTTTCCTCCATATCGATTTCGAACAAAATATGGCGTTAGCATCAACTCTGTCATTGCTTCCTTTATCCCTATTGTGAACACCCGTTCATGCCTGAAGCCAACAGGTATTGTCTTTCAGGTAGAGAGTGTGTACGCTTGCGCGAGTGTTTATCTATATTGCGTGCTGGTGTAATGTGAATGTTTTTTAATATTGAAGCATCTTCAAGCATAAGTGTTATGGATTCAACTTGATTTAATATTATTATCATTATTTGTAATGAATGGATAACGTTAAAATTGATGGCAATTCAAGAGAGGGTTGTGGTGGTAAATCTAAATTTTTGAGACTTCAAGAACCTCCGAACCCTTGCCAAGCCAAAAGGATTTATTATGATAAAATTGTCAGTGGGTACATTTTCCTAAGGTTAAAATTCGATATTAAATCCCATTTGTGTTTGATCTTAACATACATACATACATACATACATATATATATATATATATATATATATATATATATATGTGTATATATATATATATATATATATATATATATATATATATATATATATATATATATATATATATATATATATATATATATATATACTGTATATATGTGTGTATACATATGTACACATGTAGTATAATGAGAGGTCTTTGGTACAGGAGATGTGACACCATAGTACCTCAGGAAAACGTGAAGAACACACATTAAAGAGTAGGAGGAAGTACCTTCGTGGGAAAAAATCAATGAAAAATTACCAAGCAGAAGTTTTTTTTTTTTTTTCAACGGTTTAAATATCCTTTGACAGTGATGGTAAAAAAAGCCAACTCCCCTCCAATGACTCCTTTTTTCACTATTGATAAAGTGATTTATATAACAAACCTATCTTATAGATCAAATAAGAAAACGAATTTGAAAAAACCGGAAGCTGAAATAAAAGATAAACAGAATCTGACACAATAGACAAATAGGTTTGAATCACAGCATATCCAAAACCGAACCAAACCAAAACCAGATTTGAACAAAACTAAATGAATTAAACTTGTTTGATCTATATGGAACACTTTTAAAAGTAATCAATAGTTCTGATTTCCTTCATATATTCCTATTTTTGCATAGGTCATGTTTTTATAAACTACACAACTCATATACAATTCTTATGTACTCAGTAATTTCTTCAGAGAACGCTTTTTCTCTTTTAAATGACTTGACGCCAGAAATTCACATCTTTCCAACCCCTCAGCAATTCTTTAACCATGAGGTTGCTAGCAACGCAATCCACCTTCTACTTTTAATTCAACAGATCCTAGCAATTGCTTGCAACTGCCTGGATCAGTGGAAATAGTCGGAGAAGAATCCACAGTCACAGCAAACTTTATCTGAGTATTGCATCACTCATCTACAGCGCCCACAATGTCTGATTGGCAAATTGCTACTTTTCTATAAAACAAATAAAAGTAAAATGTTGATAGTCTAGGCGGACTTATGAATAGATAACTACAGGCTATGTTCTTTTTAGCTACAATTCTAAAAAAATAAAGAAAACAAAAGCGAGATATTAAAGACAAAAGTAAAAAAAAAGAATTGAATACTGCAGACCGGCCTAAGGGCGTTAGGCACTATTGTTACGACGTCGTCTTTTCTTTTCGGAAACTGCACCCGGAAGACAATAAGCCATTGAGGTTCCAACGATTCCAGCAGATACTGTGATTTGAATATTCATGAAATTAGCGATACGCGTTTATGGTGACTACATTCTAAATTACGTCAAAAGTCGCATGAAAAAACGTCACTACAGCAAGGATATCAGCCATCCTTTTAACATTACAGTAAGCATTTCAGCTGTCTTTCCTTTCCATTTTCTTAGACTCCTAAAATTTTTCAGCCCTAAAAATGGGGTCTACCCCCTCTGTGTGAATAAACCACGTTTCCCTACGGTGAAGATTGGATAGGAACAAGTGGAAAGAGTAATCATAGATTTCAGACCTCCGCCATTGAAGATTGTCAACATTATACTCAAGTCTACGGACCAAGCTTTCCTTTTTTCATATGTTGATCGTGAATGAATCTATTGAATAATAATTACAATAATAACCAGAATCGTTATCACCTCGAAAATTTAATGGTTTCTGCCGTTGCATGATACATACGCTGTTAAAATTAAGCGAAAATCCGGCATGAGGTTTTGACGTAACCCTGCTAACAGACAAACAAACAGATAAATAAAGGAACGCAGTAGAAATATAACTTCCTTGGGGGAGGTAATATTAATACCTGATGAAAATATTCATGATGATTTCATGAACATAAGGAATCATGGTAAATAGGCACGTAGGTTTATAAATGCGACCAAGATGTATCATCTCAACATTGACTACAACGAAACTTTTAATGCTATTAACATATATCAAATATATATATATATATATATATATATATATATATATGTATATATATATATATATATATATATATACATACATACATACATACACGTATTTATATGGACACACACACATATATACATATATATATGTATATATATATTATATATATATAAATATATATATTATATATTATATATATATATATATATATATATATATATATATATATATATATATATATATATATATATGTGTGTGTGTGTGTGTGTGTGTGTGTACACCCGAGTAAAAGAGCTGCAGTTAAATCAACCAACGCCATCTGTCGCCATTCGAGTAATTCAATAAAATGTTAATTCATATGCATGAGGCAATCTATTTTGGGAGACAATGCAATATTGGCATCTAGTCTGAAAATAGCAACAATGACTTTAATTTTATATGTTTCCGGACTTGAAGTATTTTTGATGTACATGAATCACTTAAGCTACTTTGTATTATATACAAGTTGGTGGCAAGAATGAAAAGTCAATTAGAATTTTCAAGAGATAGTGTGTTTTTGTTTGCATACTATAGTAATCAATCCTGCTGAATAAAGAAGGGCAAGAAAAGGACTTTTATAACTAGATAAAACAATGATTTTTGAAACAATAATGACCAACTGCCAGAAAGTACAGAATTTGGCTGTAAATATTTTTTGTGTTATGAATAATTGGAAAACTAGTCTCTAGTGTGAAGGATGAAATTATTAGGTTTATAGAAATAATAATTATTATCGTATTAAGGAAACGAATCTTGAGAAAATACATAATTACAAGAACTCAAAAATATTAAAACAGATCTTGACAATTTTCAGTTTATGGTTTAAAACCTGCGGTTGATGATTTACCGAGCACAAATTTACCAATTCTTTGGAAAGTTGTTATCCCGAGAGAGAGAGAGAGAGAGAGAGAGAGAGAGAGAGAGAGAGAGAGAGAGAGAGAGAGAGACCCAATTTTGGAGGCAAGCGGAATAGTAAAACTGTCCCACTAAAAAAACGGAATCAGATACGAGGAGAATGCTTGATATTGGCATGACCGATTTTCCATATTCATTTTTCAGTTGTTCAGAGACATTACTGGATATCTTGCATAACTTACCTGGTTTTGTTTTATTAATGTAAATCTTTCTCTCTTCCACTTCAAAGTACGATATAACTTTAGAGAAAAATAGTAAAACTATTATAAATATTATAACCTTTTATTAATAATGCTCTCTCTCTCTCTCTCTCTCTCTCTCTCTCTCTCTCTCTCTCTCTCTCTCTCTCTCTCTCTCTCTCTCTCTCTCTCTTGAATTCCCAGTCCTTATTCCGACCATAACATTGAAACTTTAGCCCGAAGACATATATTTCACCTCAATATCTCGGCGTGATATTTTCGAGGTGAGGTGAGATGACTAAGAAGTGATAGTTGCAGTGGGCTGTATAGGGCCATAAGTTTCCTTCCTCCCGCTCACGTTCTAACTGTAATTAATATGCAACACGGAGAAGCAAGACCCAGAGGTGGGAGAAATGTCTCGGTAGAGTTTAATCCAGGCGGAAGGGAATCGATTGGGACTCCGAAGTACGGGTTATAAATTTGGCTGGGACAAAATGACAAACCAGAAAGAGCAATTACGATGTTATCATTGGAACGGAATGGAAGGTTTCAGTGGTCCCGTAGGATATGGTAGCCTCAAAATGAGGATAATATGTTAAAGGTCAATATAAAGCTTGGTGTAGACCAGTGGTTTTCAACCTTTTTCACTTCATTCCTCCCTCCGAGAATTCTCAACCTTCCCGTGGTCCCCTTTCATTTTCTCCCCAATAAAAAAAAGGGGCAAAATGATAGAATAAATGAATACATAAGATGTTGAAAAACATCTTTGCTTTTATAAGAAGTAAATTTATTATAAACTTGACAGTAATAATGATCTTAGTGGATGGATTTTTGTGGTATGCTTAATGGCTTAACACCAAAACACAACCCTGCAAAAGACTGACTAGTCGTTACTAGCGGCACCTGGTTTTTAAACGGATTCCTCAACTGTACTACATCTTGAGAGATCACCAGCTTGCCTTCTCTCTCCAACTGCGCATTCCATCTCCTTACCCCGTGTCTCTGTCTTTAGTTCTCTCTTTCTTTTTCTTTCTCTCTCTTTCTATATAAATTAGTGTATTTCCAAAAATTGTACCCAAAATTATTCTAGCTTTGTTCCATACCACCACTGAGGTAAAACTCAAGGTGTGTTTTCTGTATCTTTAAACAGAGAAGAGGCATATGAACCGGGGCGGGGGGGGGGGGGGGGGCACACTACTATGCACAATCGTTGACGAGCACACTTTAGCGATGGAACTTTCCCTGCTTCAACTTCGCCATATCAATCAGGGATAGAATAAGTTTAAAAAGTAACAATAAATGTATCATATTTCTGCCAGCTTAAAATGTAGTAAGTTCAGCTCATCCCACTACTCAATTTATATAAAATTTTCCCAATTCCATGAATAAATATACACAAAAGTGAGGAAATTGTTTAATGGAATTGTACAGTTCTAAACCAGGACCACAGCCTACACATAATTCATTTTCATGAAACTAACACAGGTATAAACAATTCTGGACAACGAGGAAGTGATTCATGGTAACTTGACTTATGGTATTTTGGTGGCATATAAATATATCTAAGAGGATAGAACAGACTATTACAAAACATATTTAAAAATATAGAATGATTCTCTACATGAAGCTTTTCATTTTATGTAATACCTCTTGTTTTGCCATATATTGAAATATATCTCATCTTAACATCCAAGAAAATATTAATGGAAAAATATTCTTCATCTTTAAAGAAAATAACTGCGGGAGACATAAAATAAGTAAGCACTCATAAAAACATATCTAATCTAGTTAAAACAGTTGAATAAACTATCTTCGTATGTAAATTCGTTTTAAATCAAAGGGAAACGGATGGTAGATGGTAACCCAGAACAATCATCTCGCGAATGTCTCGGAGTTTCATTTATGTACCATTTTCATTAGTACTGAAAGATAATTGGCCTCAAAATATACAATGTTTTAACGTCCTTTTCAATTTATTCTTCTTAATTTGAAATATGAAACGATTTTGTCTGGAAAGCAATAATTCATCTAATCTATGTTGCTACACACACACAAACACATACACACACACACAAATAATCATTATGTGTGGGTGTCTATTACGAAGAATCGCCTAAGCCTCATCGATATCCAGCACTCATTAATCATCTGGAGGTCATCCCAAAAGAATTTTCACAAGGTTCACTCCTTCATAGGATATTTTCCTTTGTCACAAACGAGCGTACGAACACATGCATGAAACATAAACAGTATCTTCATTGACGGATAATCATCATTTGTTTTAGTGAGTCCTATAAAGCAACTGTGATAAACTTTTATAGCATTTAGCCGACTAGAGGACAAAACCACAAGGAATGTTCATGAGTTTTTGTGTGGCGTGTATCGTGCGTGGTAAATCTTCCCTGGTTTACTACGAATCTTATATGATCTTCCAGTTCTTCCTATTTTAGTCATGAAATTCTATTACATGTACCAAATGTTCTCTTGCAATAAGTATTTCGATTGCAACCCAATATTTGTAGCCTTCTTTCAAGAGATGAACGTAATCTTGGAGCCATAAGAAGACAGCAAAGGTAGGGACAAACATATCTCGCAAGTCTAGGAGAAAATATCTCATGAATGTTATCGGCTGTGTGAAGATTACCTAGTCGAGATTCTGATCATTGACAAGTATTATTTCTTTTCATTCCCTTTCCTCACTCCACCTGCAACCTACAACACCCACCTGACTATTATATACATATTCCAATGCATAAGAGAAACACAACGTACCTTACATTTTTTTCGTCCACTTTGTCGATGAAAATTAGATATGGTCCGCAGTATGCTACGCAGTAAAAAAAAAAGAGAGAGAGAGAGAGAGAGAGAGAGAGAGAGAGAGAGAGAGAGAGAGAGAGAGAGAGAGAGAGAGAGAGAGAGAGAGAGAAGATTCGAAAAATTATCTCATTGTTTCCCAACTATGTCTCCTTTGGTCAAACTACCACAACATGACTAAAGTCATATCCCCCGATATCCCTTTATCTCTTACTGCAGGGTAGAATATTTCCAGTGGAAATTCAACTATCCTATTTTAATGTGTTTCTTCATGACTTTTCTAACGGACGATTCACGTTCCTGTTTCGTATAGCTGCACGATCATTTACGAGGTATATTTTATATGTTTTATTCTCAAAATTAACGTTTCATGATTACTTTGAACGTCATCCATTTTTTTTTTATTTCCCACAGTAATTCTGCTAACTGCATGTCCTAATTTTATGTAATTCAATTAATTCTTGAGAAATATCGTATGTTATGGAAACGATATCACCACTCTTTGTAATATTAAAAATATCCTCCTTGAAGATAATGAAGTACCTTTAATTCTAAATGTCAATCTTAAGCCCCACTCATGAACGGAGATAAATTAAGTTCATTATTCAGGCGTAACCTTGATGAATTTTCATTCTTAATCATAACCCTAATATTATCTTATCAGCTGTCTTAAATTTCAGCAAATTTTTTTTTTTTTTTTCAGATTTATGAGGATCTTTACCCTTTCCCTTAATAACTGAACAAATCTTAAGAATCCATTGTTTTTTTAAACACGCCTCAATTTGTTATATATCCTACAATGCAGAAAGCATTTTAAAAGAAATTGATGAACCAAGGACACAAGAACTAACGATTATAGATCTTTCGAAGACAGTGGGCTGTTTGGCAACAGGTCTTATCAGTTAACTTGGAATTTATCACATGGTAAATCAAATAATCTCACAAAGAAAATCAAACACTGAATAAAATGGATTCAAGTGAGGAAAAATCCATCTTGCGGTTTTAACGACGAAGTCAAACCACTGGTTGAGCAATCGTTTTCCTTCTAACACATTTCTTGGTGTCAAGATCCTACTTCAAGGCAAGTGTAGTCGTCCTTCTCCTTTAAATCTGAGCCTCGGAGAGACTGAGGTCTTTCTTCCAGACAGCTCGGAAAAAGTATATACATCCGTGATTTTGTTTAACCTAAACTATTCTTGTTTACCTTTTTCCTACGCCTTATCTCCAACGTGTACGCCACCACTAATCTCGGGGTACCATAAGGACCTAAATATTGAATCAGGGATATCAAGAGAATCTAGATTACGACACTCGGGCACACTATTCTATGTCATTTTTTCCTCTTGTTTTGTTAAAGTCTTTATAGTTTATATAGGAAATGTTTAATTTAATGGTGTTACTGTTCTTGAAATATTTTATTTTCACTTGTTTCCTTTCCTCAGTGGGCTATTTTCCTTGTTGGGGCCCCTGGGCTTATAGCATCTTGCTTTTTCAACTAGAGTTGTAGCTAAGCAAGTAATAATAATAATAATAATAATAATAATAATAATAATAAGCGATGCCAAGGGAGAAATTCACGTTGCGGTTTATTTCAAATGAGGAAAAATTGATCTAATGTTATATAATTTCTTTCGTTTCTCACATTTTCATGAAATTGGGATGTTAAACAAGGAACATACTACTTATTATGTGGTATATGAGATGATAATAATAATAATAATAAGTGATTCTTTGATCAACGCTTGACTTTTTTCGACACATTATATACCTGAGAAGTTTCTCGCCTTTTTTAAGGTAAAACACAGAACAAGAGATGTTTTGCTATTAATAAATCATATAATAACACTCGTGATCTCTTCCTTCAAAAGGAAATTATTTTTTTTTTGTACGAGATTCTATGACATTACAGGTATGTCAAATAATAATAATAATAATAATAATAATAATAATAATAATAATAATAATAATAATAATAATAATAATTACGTTGACTGCTTGAATACCTTAAATTCATCAAATGAATCAATAACTTAATTTCATTTCCGAATTAATACCTGACCTTTCCAATAGTTGAGCACACTGTAGGTACTGTAGTACCAAGGGTTCTTTGCAATGACTCTTCTACTCACATATACTATGGTTTCTTCGTATTCCTTTCCTGCTTTGAATCTCATATATTCCAGGTAAACTTTCTAACTTCTTCGACTAAATTTTTACTAGCTATTTAAGATATAATCCCTCAGATGAGTGCAATCACTCTCAACAATGGAAATAATTGGTCTCCTTACAAATAACCCTGATAATGATAAAAGGGTAATGTTCCAAATTAAATTGAAATGATAACAAGAGAGTTGATGAAGTAATTGAAAGATGGAGACCAATAAACGTGGATTATGAACATCGTATAAGAATGGCAGCAACGCTCTTGAATGGTCCTGGTGCTTCTGTGAGGAGATACGGGTAACTATACGCAATATTACGCAAATATGCAGGGACTGATTAACATCAAATTTACTGGGGAAAACTACGATAGATCAAAGATTCATTTGGTTTGTCCCGGTTGTGATTCGTGTCCAGATCCAGTCCCGTGATTCTATGAGTTGTTGATGCTTGGTAAAATATTCATGCTCCACTTAATGCACGTAGTCATTAATTACGTTTTATCTTCCTTCATTTATTCTTATAAAAACATGAGGAATTGGGCCGAGAACCGGCTGATATTCAGCTATTTGTATCTTTGTTGATGGGGTAACCGTAGATCGAAGATTTCTACTAGTCAATAAGCAAAACAACTTCGAGAAAGTTGCTGCAATGTACAATATGAGGAACTATGAAATGTGATGGTGTACAGGGTTCCCCGAGAAGGAAATTGTGGAAACCATAGAAACAAATTTATTCATTTTAAACGTTGTACGGAAATCAAGTGTACGAAGTTTCCTAGTGATGTGTGAGACCGTATCTTGATAGGATATCGTCAAAGAAGTTTCTTACCTTGTTTTTTTGCTCCTTTTTATATGAATACTCCCTCTTGGGAGAAAATAAATTGTGTGACCTTTTCCATTCAATGCCATGTTTTACTTCCTTCAATTAAAAAAAAATCACCCTTAATATATATTATATATTGATATGTGGCCTTCTTTCAGATATAACCACCGCGTTCTAACATAATCATATCAAGGGGCCGTTAAGGACAAATGAATTCTATACAACATTGGAAATAAACTCATTAACTGGTACTTCCAGGTATATGTAACATCAAAAACCGAGTATATGTAAAAGTAATAGTCCGATGAAGGGCATCAAGTTTTTTATCTTATTAGGAAATACACATTTACAATTACAATTTACAATATACTGAATATGTATATGTATGTATGTATATATATATATATACATATATATATATATATATATATATATATATATATATATATATATATATATATATAATGTATATCATATTGTATTTGCATCAAGTTGAGACAGTAATAAATTATCAACTATAATAGATGATTTTTCAGCAGTTAATGGTATGTGTTAGACTAGATAGATTTTCCGCCAATTCATTTGAGTAGACAAAAAAATGAAGGGGGGTGAATTCGCATCACATAGAAAAAATATAATACGAAAAGTAATCTTTTAAATATAATTTACTTAAAGCGAACTTTATAGAACGTTATGTCCTGAAAACGTTCATTTTATTATAAAGTCTCAGAACTGTATGCATTTAAGCAAAGGTAAATGTGAAAGAAACATGAATTTACTATGAACGTTCTAACATTCATCGTATTCCACATCCACCCATTAAACTGGATTCTAAGACCTTTTCCCATTTAAAATTCTGTCAAAATGGCACGTGTATTTAAATATGACGTCACAGCCGAAAGTGACGTCATAAATACACTGAAAGCTCTATTAAAGAGCGATGTGCCTTTCTTCCCAAACTCTAAGCGAGTTCGGTTATCTGTAGCATGACTTCAGTTTAAATTATGCATTCTGGCTCAGTATTCTCATTATTCAAAGGCTTATAAGCATATCATGACACTATAGTCAATAGTTTCTATTTATTTATAGCCTTGTTTAATCCACAGAGAAATAATAAAATCTGAGATTCATATACTAATTGTTTTTCTATATCAACATAATTGAAACGAGAGTCTACATTACAGATTATTTGCATGAAATCTGAAAGCTTTATCTTCTCTCACATTCAAAGCCTTTAAAGAAGAAACCTAACTCCTTACTTATGTTTCTTTAGTAAAAATTTCAGAGGGACAAGATCACTGATAAGGAAACTGCATTTTGCCAATGAACAAAAACAATATACATAAATAAATTTACATATATTCATATATCTAGTATTAAACCTTTGAACAAACACGAGCTTCCTCTTAGCATTAAATAATTTTGTGCTGTATCTCCAAAAACCTACTATAGATACAGAAGTCTAGAATAGGCTGGCATTTCTGGA
>NC_090728.1:29919054-29931554 GCF_036898095.1 Palaemon carinicauda | reverse complement strand
TATTGCAATACAAGAGATTTCAAGAAATGTTTCAATTACCCATGGAAATTAAATAATAACAATATTCACGTATTCGTAGGTTCAGTATTAGTTTTGAATACAGTGGAACAATATAAGGATCATAAAAGTTGATGAATTATTTAACTTTTCCTATGAATTAGCATTGGCCTCCGTAGACAAAAGACACAGGTCCTCTTATAGTTGCTCTGACGTTGAGCTTTCTATTAAGCATTAGAATTCCAGAAAGATATATTTCTTTACTTGTGAATATACTGCAGCAGTACATGTTACTAACGAAAATGAGACAAAAAAAAAAAAAAAAAAAAAATAGGAATATATCAGCTTCCCATAACATTATAAGTATTTGATGATACAAATCGATCTCTGGAGGAGTAAAGTTCTTGTAAACTTTCTAAGAACACTTATCTATGAAAAAAAAATGTAGGAGGTCACGACCTTTTTCTCACTTCTCTAAAGGACTGTAACATGAAACATAGTTCCCAAAAGGGAAACAAACTTTACATAAATTTAGAAAATTCTATATATTCAAATTACACACCTGCACAAAAATAACTAAAAGACCCTTTTGAACTACAGGAAATTGACTTGGTAAACTTGGAAAAATATTTTTGAAATTAAAACAAAGATCCCAGGAAACTGGTAAGTATACTTTGGTATTAAAGACAAACATACATATGACTAATCACACCTGATACCAGAGGAAATTTTTGACAAAGTGTTGGTAAATAATTTATTAGAGATTAAAAGATGACAGTAACAGGCTGGAATTAGGAACCAGACTTATAAAAAGCTCAACGGACTAGTTAGTGGAAAGGGGTGCTATCAGAGGGCTGAAAGAATTTAAATGCAAAATGGGAGAACTGTTATTGAAAAAAAAAAAAAAAAAAAAAAACTTTTCCCTGATCATATTCATTCTTTATTATTCTCTCTTAGGCTTTTAAGTCCATTACTACTTTTTCTAACGGATAGCCTTAATTTATTTTGTCTCCCGGAATTTATCTTTTACTACAATACTCATTATTCCATAATATATATATATATATATATATATATATATATATATATATATAAAAACATATATATATAAATATATATATATGTATATATATATATATATATATATGTGTGTGTGTGTGTGTGTGTGTGTGTGTGTGCTTTTGAGACACATCTTCTCTATAATGCAATTGTCATGTGTAGGAAACAAATTGACAACATTGACAACGTTAAGGGTATCGCTTTCAATGAATATATTTATATAAAAAGATATATATATATATATATACATATATATATATATATATATATATATATATATATATGCGTGCGTGCGTGCGTGCGTGTCTATGCACGCGCGCGCGCGTGTGTGTGTGTGAGATGGAATAAGGCATTGATCTTTTGATTTAAAAAAAAAAAAATTCAAATACTTTACCAAACCCGAATAAATCAGACACAGCCCTTGCACCTGAGTTATTCACACTTCTCTTGTTGCAGGGTAAACAAATAAAACTTAAATTGAGAGAGAGAGAGAGAGAGAGAGAGAGAGAGAGAGAGAGAGAGAGAGAGAGAGAGAGGAGAGAGAGAGAGAGAGAGAGAGAGGGTTTCAATAGCAACTTTTATAATCCTGGTAGCTAATGCGCCACCAATCATGCCTGGTTATCATGCATAATTTACAGCTTCCCAAATAAAAGGATTCCATACAGAAACTCATTATTTTCCCATTGAAAACGCCAGAGGATATAGATGTGCATTGGGCCCTCCATCGAGTTTTCAATTTATAGTGTAGTATATTGAAAAATCAGGTCAGTAAAACTATAAATAGTATAACAAGGATAAAATTACACCGTTTTTTGTTAACCATATTGTTTGTTTCTAGATGGTTTCTATTAAAGAGTAAACTGATGGATATTGCGCAATAGGTAATTAACGTTAATCGTCCATAATATCAGCAATGGATTACGCTGTAGTTATAATTTTCTAAATGATATCTATTGGAATAGTGTTTTATTTCATTCTGTAAACATATATATTGCAGACTTTCGTGAGACTAGTTTTCGAGTAATGAGTATTATGCTGTAGTATGAACCTAAATTCATTTGAGATATACATATGCGTTTGTTTACACACACACACACACACACACACACACACACATATATATATATATATATATATATATATATATACACACTGTATATAAACATATATATCTATATATATACATAAATATATATATACACACACACGTGTGTATATATATATATATATATATATATAGATATATATATATATATATATGTATATATATATATATATATATATATATATATATATATATATATATATATATATATATATACACGTGTGTGTGTGTGCGCGCGCGGTGTGTATGTATAAATGTATTCGATAATATTGTCTTCCGATCTCCAAATTAACCAACACCGTATCTGATCAATAGTTCGTTGGAAGACTACTGAGTAATACACGACACTGTTGGCACATAAGACCCTTGAACATCGATAGGGCCGACTATTGTTTCGATTTAGAGGTAGAGGATCGAATCCAGGCCTCTGTAGATGCATTTATATATGAATTCGCGTTTATACCGTACATGTTATTTCTGTATCATATGCAAGTTACCCACAAACATCTTTTTTTCTGTAGGAATGATTTACCCTTCAATTACATAGTCTAGAGTGTAGAGATGAAGGTGCCACTCACAGTCTTATATAGTCTCGATGATTTTATGTTGAAGCCGATCCAAGCTCTAACTTTACTAAAACCAGAGGACTGCTGTTAGTGTTAATGTGTGCACGCATGCATGTGTCTCTGTACATACATATGTATACATCTTTACAGTCCAATCTATAATCAAAATCATAATAAGAAAGTAGGGATCGAAATGTAGGCTACACGGAAATCGTGATGGATCTACAACAGTTTAACGTTTAGACATCCGACGACACAGAAAATTCTAAACTATCTAAAACAATGAAAGGGAGCACCCAATGCTACGCCGAGAAAAGTGTCAATCATAAAAATTTTGACATCAAATTACAGTACAATAGAAAGACTTAAGGAACATGTGAACTCAAGGATCTATCAACGTAATGCGACCTGTACTTCACTAACCTAAACAATGTGGAACTCTCCTCTAGCTTCTATAGCATTTATATCATGAATGTGGTTTTTATTATCCTCCCTCTTGTTTAATCAATTATTGAATCATAACACAGTTTTATTCTATTTTTAACAATAAAAGATCTAAATAGTAACGGAGAGGCTTACAATGAAAAAAAAAACATAATATATTCAGTCTTTAAAACTCCTCTCCACCAGCCTTAATCCTCCTGAAGGACAATGGAAAATGAGGGTAATTGGCAACCTATTCCATAACTCAAGCCTGAAGAAACTCAAGGAAACGGATAATCCCATTACGGACAAGGAGACACTTCCAGACGCCCAAGTAATCCCCAGAATAGAAATCAAGTGCGTCATTTGAATGTTAAGTCTCTTCCGCACAAACCTCTGGCCTGGAATGTTCATATTTTGAACTGACAATTATTTTCTTTGTTATTGAATCGGGATAGCAATATCAAATGAATAATATCTTATGGAGCATTGCATTCCACGAAAGTCACAACAGTTTATCTTAACGGACAATTTCTAAGGTAACAAAATACTGTAATGTTTATCAAAATTTCATCAAAGTCAGTTTTCCATTCTCAGGGATTTTTTTACTACAGTCAAGGATAGAAGAACAGCTTCACCTAGAAGGCGGAGGCAACAATTTCGGTCTCATATAATGATACTTTTTTTTTTTTTCATATTAAGATCACGATTCTGTATCGTGTGTATATATATATATATATATATATATATATATATATATATATATATATATATATATATATAATTTTATAAACAAGAAACTCTATTCACAGTAATAAAAATTGGAAATTTTCACTTCCAGTTACTTCCGATATTGTAGCCAATGTTTGTAAAGGATTTTGTTTATTTTTTGATAGGGAAACAGCATTATGAGCATAACAAAGGTTCGGTTCATATGCACATGTCACGATATACAGTGCACACTTTCAAAACCTAATCGACTGCAAAAAAAAAAAAAAAAAAAAGAAAAAAAAAGAAAAAAAAGAAGAAAAAAAAAACATTATCTACGTGGTATCTGTTCGGCCACAAATGCACAATGTGTGCTTATTCATGTTCATAAATGCATTTGGCGTTGACTAAAAGTAGAGACAGGAAGTTACTTATTTAAAAAACGCAAGGAAGTACAAAGCCATGTAGTGCCCTAACGATGAAATGGACGTCAAGTGTAAGAAGGCTATGTGTACAATTCTCAGTCTTTGAAGAAACGATGACTTGAAACAAGACCCTGTATGTAAACCTTGTGCTGATGTTGGTTATCACGAATCACGTAATCTTAGCAAATCTTTTTCATATTATGTTTCGAAATAATATAAGAAGTAAATTTATTATAAACTTGAAAGTAATAATGATCTTAGTGGATGGATTTTTGTATTATGCTTAATGGCCTAACACCAAAACACAACCCTGCAAAAGACCGACTAGCCGTTACTAGCGGCACCTGGTTTTAAACGGATTCCTCAACTGTACTACATCTTGAGAGATCACCAGCTTGCCTTCTCTCTCAACTGCGCATTCCATCTCTTTACCCCGTGTCTCTGTCTCTAGTTCTCTTTCTTTTCCTTTCTCTCTCTTTCTATATAAATTGGTGTATTTCCAAAATTGTACCCAAAATTATTCTAGCTTTTGTTCCATACCACCATTGAGGTAAAACTCAAGGTGTGTTTTCTGTACCTTTAAACAGAGAAGAGGCATATGAACGGGGGGGGGGGGGGAGACACTACTATGCACAATCATTGACGAGCAGACTCTAGCGATGGAACTTTCCCTGCTTCAACTTCGCCATATCAATCAGGGCTAGAAGTAGTTTAAAAAGTAACAATAAATGTATCATAATTCTGCCAGCTCAAAATGTAGTAAGTTCAGCTCATCCCACTACTCAATTCATATAAAATTTTCCCAATTCCATGAATAAATATACACAAAAGTGAGGACATTGTTTAATGGAATTGTACAGTTCTAAACCAGGACCACAGCCTAAACATAATTCATTTTCATGAAACTGACACAGGCATAAACAATTCTAGACAACGAGGAAGGTGATTCATGGTAACTTGACTTATGGTATTTTGGTGGCATATAAATATAACTAGAGGACAGAACAGACTATCACAAAACATATTTAAAAATATAGAATGAATCTCTCCATGAAGCTTTTCATTTTATGTAATACCTCTTGTTTTGCCATATATTGAAATATATCTCATCCTAACATCCAAGAAAATATTAATGGAAAAATATTCTTCATCTTTAAAGAAAATAACTGCGGGAGACATAAAATAAGTAAGCACTCATAAAAACATATCTAATCTAGTTAAAACAGTTGAATAAACTATCTTTGTACGTAAATTCGTTTTAAATTAAAGGGAAATGGATGGCAGATGTCAACCCAGAACAAACATCTCGCGAATTTCTCAGGGTTTCATTTATTTATCATTTTCATCAGTACTGAATAATACTTGGCCTCAAAATATACAATGTTTTAAAGTCCCATTCAATCTATTCGTCTTATTTTGAAATATGGAAAGATTTTGTCTGGAAAGCAATAAATCATCTAATCTATGTTGCTACACACACACACACACACACACACTCACACACACAAATAATCATTATGTGTGGGTGTCTATTACGAAGAATCGCCTAAGCCTCATCGATATCCAGCACTCATTAATCATCAGGAGGTCATCCCAAAAGAATTTTCCCAAGGTTCACTCCTTCATAGGATATTTTTCTTTGTCACAAACGAGCGTACGAACACATGCATCAAACATAAACAGTATCTTCATTGACGGATAATCATCATTTGTTTCAGCGAGTCCTAAAAAGCAATTGTGATGAACATTTATAGCATTTAGCCGACTGGAGGACAAAACCACAAGGATTTTTTATCTATCGCTATTGGAGCCTCGTGAATGTTCATGGGTTTTTGTGTGGCGTGTATCGTACGTGGCAAATCTTCCCTGGTTTAATACGAATCTTATATGATCTTCCAGTTCTTCCTATTTTAGTCATAAAATTCTATTACATGTACCAAATGTTCTCTTGCAATAAGTATTTCGATTGCAACCCAATATTTGTAGCTGTCTTTCAAGAGATGCACGTAATCTTGGAGCCATAAGAAGACAGCAAAGGTAGGGACAAACATATCTCGCAAGTCTAGGAGAAAATATCTCATGAATGTTATCGGCTATGTGAAGATTACCTAGTCGAGATTCTGATCATTCACAAGTAAGTATTACTTCTTTTCATTCCCTTTCCGCACCCCACCTGCAACCTACAACACCCACTTGACTATTCTATACATATTCCAATGCACAAGAGAAACACAACGTACCTTACATTTTTTCGTCCACTTTGTCGATGAAAATTGGATATGGTCCGCAGGGAAGACAAGTATGCTACGCAGTAAAAGAGAGAGAGAGAGAGAGAGAGAGAGAGAGAGAGAGAGAGAGAGAGAGAGAGAGAGAGAGAGAGAAGATTCGAAAAATTATTTCATCGTTTCCCAACTATGTCTCTTTTGGTCAAACTACCACAACATGACTAAACCAAGTCATATCCCCCGATATCCCTCTATCTCTTACTGCAGGGTAGAATATTTCCAGAGGAAATTCAACTATCCTATTTTAATGTGTTTCTTAATGACTTTTCTAACGGACGATTCACATTCCTGTTTCGTATGGATGCACGATCATTTACGAGGTATATTTTTTATTCTTTATTTTCAAAATTAACGTTTCATATCTACTTTGAACGTCATCCATTTTTTTTATTTCCCACAGTAATTCTGCTAACTGCATGTCCTAATTTTATGTAATTCAATTAATTCTTGAGAAATATCGTATGTTATGGAAACGATATCACCACTGCTTTGAGATATTAAAAATATCCTCCTTGAAGTTAATGAAATACCTTTAATTCTAAATGTCAATCTTAAGCCCCACTCATGAACGGAGATAAATAAAGTTCATTATTCAGGCGTAACCGTGATGAATTTTCATTCTTAATCATTACCCTAATATTATCTTATCAGCTGTCTTAAATTTCAGCAACTTCTTTCAGTGACTTATGAAGATCTTTACCCTTTCCTTTAATAACTGAACAAATCTTAAGAATCCATTGTTTTTTAATAAACACGCTTCAATTTGTCATATATCCTACCATGCGGAAAGCATTTTACAAGAAATTGGTGAACCAAGGACACAAGAACTAACAATTATAGAACTTTTGAAGACGGTGGGCTGTTTGGCAACAGGTCCTATCAGTTAACTTGGAATTTATCACATGGTAAATCAAATAATCTCACAAAGAAAATCAAACACTGAATAAAATGGATTCAAGTGAGGAAAAATCCATCTTGCGGTTTTAACGACGAAGTCAAACCACTGGTTGAGCAATCGTTTTCCTTCTAACACATTTCTTGGTGTCAAGATCCTACTTCAAGGCAAGTGTAGTCGTCCTTCTCCTTTAAATCTGAGCCTCGGAGAGGCTGAGGTCTTTCTACCAGACAGCTCGGAAAAAGTATATACATCCGTGATTTTGTTTTACCTAAACTATTCTTGTTTATCTTTTTCCCCACGCCTTATCTCCAACGTGTACGCCACCACTAAACTCGGGGTACCATCAGGACCTAAATATGGAATCAGGGATACCAAGAGAATCTAGATTACGACACTCGGGCACACTATTCTATGTCATTTTTTCCTCTTGTTTTGTTAAAGTCTTTATAGTTTATATAGGAAATCTTCATTTTAATGTTGTTACTGTTCTTGAAATATTTTATTTTCACTTGTTTCCTTTCCTCAGTGGGCTATTTTCCTGGTTGGGGCCCCTGGGCTTATAGCATCTTGCTTTTTCAACTAGAGTTGTAGCTTAGCAAGTAATAATAATAATAATAATAATAATAATAATAATAATAATAATAATAATAATAATAATAATAATAATAATAAGCGATGCCAAGGGAAAAATTCACGTTGCGGTTTATTTCAAATGGGGAAAAATTGATCTAATGTTATATCATTTCTTTCGTTTCTCATATTTTCATGAAATCGGGATGTTAACAAGGAACATACTACTTATTCTGTGGTATATGAGATGATAACAACAACAACAACAACAACAACAACAACAACAACAATAATAATAATAATAATAATAATAATAATGAAGAGGAACATAGCTTATGAAAACAGAGGTGTTTAGAGAGAGAGAAAAAAAGTTGGTTTCAATAGGTATGTAAGTGATTCTTTGTTCAACGCTAGACTTTTTTTAGACACATTATATACCTGAGAAGTTTCTCGGCTTTTTAAGGTAAAGCACAGAACAAGATAGTGTTTTGCTATTAATAAATCATATAAAAACGCTCGTGATCTCTTCCTTCAAGAGGAAATTTTTTTTTTTTACGAGATTCTATGACATTACAGGTAAGTCAAATAATAATAATAATAATAATAATAATAATAATAATAATAATAATAATAATAATAATAATAATAATAATAACTGTTTGAATACCTTAAATTCAACAAACGAATCAATAAATTAATCTTATTTCCGAATTAATACCTGACCTTTCCAATAGTTGAGCACACTGTAGGTACTGTAGTACCATAGGTTCTTTGCAATGACTCTTCTACTCACATATACTATGGTTTCTTCGTATTCCTTTCCTGCTTTGAATCTCATATATTCCAGGTAAACTTTCTAGCTTCGACTAAATTTTTACTTTCTATTTAAGA
The DNA here is from genome assembly GCF_036898095.1 of Palaemon carinicauda. Lineage (NCBI taxonomy): Eukaryota > Metazoa > Arthropoda > Malacostraca > Decapoda > Palaemonidae > Palaemon > Palaemon carinicauda. The sequence continues at coordinate 29,922,627 of NC_090728.1, read as the reverse complement.
TAAAATCCCTCAGATGAGTGCAATCACTCTCAAAAATAAAAATAATTGGTCTCCTTACAAATAAGCCTGATAATGATAAAAAGCTAATGTTCCAAATTAAATTGAAATAATAACAAGAGAGTTGATGAAGTAATCGAAAGATGGAGACCAATAAACGTGGATTATGAACATCATATAAGAATGGGAGCAACACTCTTGAATGGCCCTGGTGCTTCTGTGAGGAGATACGGGTAACTATTCGCAATATTACGCAAATACGCAGGGCCAGATTAACATCAAATTTATTAGGGAAAACTACGAGAGATCAAAGATTCATTTGGTTTGTCCCGGTTGTGATTCGTGCCCAGACCCAGTCCGGTGATTCTATTCAATGATGGTATGAGTTGTTGATGATTGGTAAAATACTCGTGCTCCACTTAATGCGCGTAGTCATCAATTACGTTTTATCTTCCTTCATTTATTCTAATAAAAATATGAGGAATTGGGCCGAGAACCGGCTGATATTCAGCTATTTGTAATTTTGTTGATGGGGCAGCCGTAGATCGAAGATTTCTACTAGTCAATAAGCAGAACAACTTCGAGAAAGTTGCTGCAATGTACAATATGAGGAACTATGAACTGTGATGGTGTACAGGATTCCCCGAGAAGGAAATTGTGGAAACCACAGAAACAACTTTATTCATTTTAAACGTTGCACGGAAATCAAGTGTATGAAGTTTCCTAGTGATGTATGAGACCGTTTCTTGCTAGGATATGGTCACAGTAGTTTCTTACCTTATTTTTTGCTCATTTTTATATGAATATTCCCTCTTGGGAGAAAATAAATTCTGTGACCTTTTCCATTCAATGCCATGTTTTACTTCCTTCAATTGAAAAAAAAAAATCACCCTAAATATATATCATATATTGATATGTGGTCTTCTTTCAGATATAACCACCGCGTTCTAACATAATCATATTAAGGGGGCCGTTAAGGGCAAATTAATTCTATACGGCACTGGAAATAAACTCATTAACTGGAACTTCCAGGTATATGTAACATCAAAAACCGAGTACATGTAAAAGTAATAGTCCGATGAAGAACATCAAGTTTTTTATCTTTTATTAGGAAATACACATCTACGATTGCAATTTACAATATACTGTATATGTATGTATATATATATATATATATATATATATATATATATATATATATATATATATATATATATCATAGTGTATTTGCATCAAGTTAAGACGGTAAGAAATTATCAACAATAATAGATGATTTTCAGCAGTTAATTGTCTGTGTTAGACTAGATAAATTTTCCGCCAATTCATTTGAGTAGACAAAAAAAATGAAGGGGGGTGAATTCGCATCACATAGAAAAAATATAATACGAAAAGTAATCTTTTAAATATAATTTACTTAAAGAGAACTTTATAGAACGTCATGTCCTGAAAACGTTCATTTTATTATAAAGTCGCTGAGAACTGTATACATTTAAGCAAAGGTAAATGTGAAAGAAACGTGAATATATAATGAACGCTCTAACATTCATCGTATTCCACATCCACCCATTAGACTGGATTCTAACACCTTGTCCCATTTAAAATTCTGTCAAAATGGCACGTGTATTTAAATATGACGTCACACCCGAAAGTGACGTCATAAATACACTGAAAGCTCTATTAAAGAGCGATGTGCCCTTCTTCCCAAACTCTAAGCGAGTTCGGTTATCTGTAGCATGACTTCAATTTAAATTATGCATTCTGGCTCAGTATTCTCATTATTCAAAGGCTTATAAGCATATCATGACACTATAGTCAATAGTTTCTATTTATTTATGGCCTTGTTTAATTCACAGAGAAATAATAAAATCTGAGATTCATATACTAATTGTTTACATTACAGATTATTTGCATGAAATTTGAAATCTTTATCTTCTCTCACATTGAAAGCCTTTAAAGAAGAAACCTAACTCCTTACTTACGTTTTTTTAGTAAACATTTCAGAGGGACAAGATCACTGGTAAGGAAACTCTGCATTTTGCCAATGAACAAAAACAATATATATAAATAAATTTACATATATTCATATATTTAGTATTAAACCTTTGAAAAAACATGAGCTTCCTCTAAGTATTAGATAACTTTGTGCTGTATCTTCCAAAAACCTACTATAGATACAGAAGTCTAGAATAGGCTGGCATTTCTGGATGTTTTCTTTTTGAGAAATGATAAAGAGATTTTAAATTTTCTTGCAACAGAAACGGCAAAAAATTTAGACACCTTTATATAATATTATTAAAAAACTATCCTAAACCTAGATATTGTATTTTCCAATTAGTCTTTTAAAACACAGTGAGTTGGCTGACCTGAATTCCTTAAATTTGAGCCTGGGGAGATCCCAGAAATGCCTTTCATATAAACCAAAATTACTATTTTACTATTATCAAGGGATGCCAATAGATATTTAAAGCTGATTATGCTAATGTAACTTCATTTAGGCAACATAAAAGCTAAATATACCACAGCCATTTCAATTAAATTATTTGCCTGTGTATTCTAGCCGTCCGTGATTGTCATAAATCTTAGATACTCATATAGATGTATATAAAAATAATATAACAAAGCAATAATAATCTTCATAGAATTTTACTAGGAGGTAATACTTCTATATGAAAAACCCCAGTATTACAAAACGACATAAGAAGATGCATTTCAAAGACCTGTCGCAATCAGTTCACTTTGTACATAAACACATTGCTCAACCCGAGTAACTAGCAACCATTCTACTTCAACAAATTTATAAATCTATTTATAGCATTAATTGCCAGAAGCAAAATAGATCATGCACTGAAAATATTAGAAACGTATAGTTGTCGAAGCGATGATTATAAGGTGAAATCGAACAGAATTGATTCACAACAAAGAAGTGTATATATTGGATAAATTTATGGGAAATAATAGATTTTGATAATTGCCCTTCAAAGAGCTGTATATTTGTTCGTATGTCCAAGCATCTGTTTATAAATTTGTGTATTACTTGACTCTGAAGTGCTGTGAGAACATGAAAGAATGTGGTTATATTCGTGTTTCTAGAGATTAATGTATGTATTTATGTATATATATGTATATGTATAGACACACACACACACACACATATATATATATATATATATATATGTGTGTGTGTGTGTGTGTGTGTGTGTGTGTGTGTGTGGGTATTATACACAACAAAAAATGCATCTGTTTCTAGCCCACTTGAGGACAAAGGCCTCACACATGTCCTTATTCATGTCTGGGGTTTGGCCAATTTTCATCACCACATTAGCCAGTGAGGATTGGTTATGGTGGGAGATATTTGTCTGATCCCTAACAGCAAACCAACCTAGTATGGGTGTCTGGACTAGTACAGCTTTCCTTATCATGGCGATACACAAAACCTTTCACCACGTTAAGGTATTATATATATATATATATATATATATATATATATATATATATATATATATATATATATATGTATATATATATATATATATATATATATATACACACACACACGCACACACACACATATATATA
>NC_090728.1:29891554-29909054 GCF_036898095.1 Palaemon carinicauda | reverse complement strand
ATGCCTTTATAATTTATAAACTGGTATATCTGTTCGGCCACAAATGCACAATGTGTGCTTATTCATGTTCATAAATGCATTTGGCGTTGACTAAAAGTAGAGACAGGAAGTTACTTATTTAAAAAACGCAAGGAAGTACAAAGCCATGTAGTGCCCTAACGATGAAATGGACGTCAAGTGTAAGAAGGCTATGTGTACAATTCTCAGTCTTTGAAGAAACGATGACTTGAAACAAGACCCTGTATGTAAACCTTGTGCTGATGTTGGTTATCACGAATCACGTAATCTTAGCAAATCTTTTTCATATTATGTTTCGAAATAATATAAGAAGTAAATTTATTATAAACTTGAAAGTAATAATGATCTTAGTGGATGGATTTTTGTATTATGCTTAATGGCCTAACACCAAAACACAACCCTGCAAAAGACCGACTAGCCGTTACTAGCGGCACCTGGTTTTAAACGGATTCCTCAACTGTACTACATCTTGAGAGATCACCAGCTTGCCTTCTCTCTCAACTGCGCATTCCATCTCTTTACCCCGTGTCTCTGTCTCTAGTTCTCTTTCTTTTCCTTTCTCTCTCTTTCTATATAAATTGGTGTATTTCCAAAATTGTACCCAAAATTATTCTAGCTTTTGTTCCATACCACCATTGAGGTAAAACTCAAGGTGTGTTTTCTGTACCTTTAAACAGAGAAGAGGCATATGAACGGGGGGGGGGGGGGAGACACTACTATGCACAATCATTGACGAGCAGACTCTAGCGATGGAACTTTCCCTGCTTCAACTTCGCCATATCAATCAGGGCTAGAAGTAGTTTAAAAAGTAACAATAAATGTATCATAATTCTGCCAGCTCAAAATGTAGTAAGTTCAGCTCATCCCACTACTCAATTCATATAAAATTTTCCCAATTCCATGAATAAATATACACAAAAGTGAGGACATTGTTTAATGGAATTGTACAGTTCTAAACCAGGACCACAGCCTAAACATAATTCATTTTCATGAAACTGACACAGGCATAAACAATTCTAGACAACGAGGAAGGTGATTCATGGTAACTTGACTTATGGTATTTTGGTGGCATATAAATATAACTAGAGGACAGAACAGACTATCACAAAACATATTTAAAAATATAGAATGAATCTCTCCATGAAGCTTTTCATTTTATGTAATACCTCTTGTTTTGCCATATATTGAAATATATCTCATCCTAACATCCAAGAAAATATTAATGGAAAAATATTCTTCATCTTTAAAGAAAATAACTGCGGGAGACATAAAATAAGTAAGCACTCATAAAAACATATCTAATCTAGTTAAAACAGTTGAATAAACTATCTTTGTACGTAAATTCGTTTTAAATTAAAGGGAAATGGATGGCAGATGTCAACCCAGAACAAACATCTCGCGAATTTCTCAGGGTTTCATTTATTTATCATTTTCATCAGTACTGAATAATACTTGGCCTCAAAATATACAATGTTTTAAAGTCCCATTCAATCTATTCGTCTTATTTTGAAATATGGAAAGATTTTGTCTGGAAAGCAATAAATCATCTAATCTATGTTGCTACACACACACACACACACACACACTCACACACACAAATAATCATTATGTGTGGGTGTCTATTACGAAGAATCGCCTAAGCCTCATCGATATCCAGCACTCATTAATCATCAGGAGGTCATCCCAAAAGAATTTTCCCAAGGTTCACTCCTTCATAGGATATTTTTCTTTGTCACAAACGAGCGTACGAACACATGCATCAAACATAAACAGTATCTTCATTGACGGATAATCATCATTTGTTTCAGCGAGTCCTAAAAAGCAATTGTGATGAACATTTATAGCATTTAGCCGACTGGAGGACAAAACCACAAGGATTTTTTATCTATCGCTATTGGAGCCTCGTGAATGTTCATGGGTTTTTGTGTGGCGTGTATCGTACGTGGCAAATCTTCCCTGGTTTAATACGAATCTTATATGATCTTCCAGTTCTTCCTATTTTAGTCATAAAATTCTATTACATGTACCAAATGTTCTCTTGCAATAAGTATTTCGATTGCAACCCAATATTTGTAGCTGTCTTTCAAGAGATGCACGTAATCTTGGAGCCATAAGAAGACAGCAAAGGTAGGGACAAACATATCTCGCAAGTCTAGGAGAAAATATCTCATGAATGTTATCGGCTATGTGAAGATTACCTAGTCGAGATTCTGATCATTCACAAGTAAGTATTACTTCTTTTCATTCCCTTTCCGCACCCCACCTGCAACCTACAACACCCACTTGACTATTCTATACATATTCCAATGCACAAGAGAAACACAACGTACCTTACATTTTTTCGTCCACTTTGTCGATGAAAATTGGATATGGTCCGCAGGGAAGACAAGTATGCTACGCAGTAAAAGAGAGAGAGAGAGAGAGAGAGAGAGAGAGAGAGAGAGAGAGAGAGAGAGAGAGAGAGAGAGAGAGAGATTCGAAAAATTATTTCATCGTTTCCCAACTATGTCTCTTTTGGTCAAACTACCACAACATGACTAAACCAAGTCATATCCCCCGATATCCCTTTATCTCTTACTGCAGGGTAGAATATTTCCAGAGGAAATTCAACTATCCTATTTTAATGTGTTTCTTAATGACTTTTCTAACGGACGATTCACATTCCTGTTTCGTATGGATGCACGATCATTTACGAGGTATATTTTTTATTCTTTATTTTCAAAATTAACGTTTCATATCTACTTTGAACGTCATCCATTTTTTTTATTTCCCACAGTAATTCTGCTAACTGCATGTCCTAATTTTATGTAATTCAATTAATTCTTGAGAAATATCGTATGTTATGGAAACGATATCACCACTGCTTTGAGATATTAAAAATATCCTCCTTGAAGTTAATGAAATACCTTTAATTCTAAATGTCAATCTTAAGCCCCACTCATGAACGGAGATAAATAAAGTTCATTATTCAGGCGTAACCGTGATGAATTTTCATTCTTAATCATTACCCTAATATTATCTTATCAGCTGTCTTAAATTTCAGCAACTTCTTTCAGTGACTTATGAAGATCTTTACCCTTTCCTTTAATAACTGAACAAATCTTAAGAATCCATTGTTTTTTAATAAACACGCTTCAATTTGTCATATATCCTACCATGCGGAAAGCATTTTACAAGAAATTGGTGAACCAAGGACACAAGAACTAACAATTATAGAACTTTTGAAGACGGTGGGCTGTTTGGCAACAGGTCCTATCAGTTAACTTGGAATTTATCACATGGTAAATCAAATAATCTCACAAAGAAAATCAAACACTGAATAAAATGGATTCAAGTGAGGAAAAATCCATCTTGCGGTTTTAACGACGAAGTCAAACCACTGGTTGAGCAATCGTTTTCCTTCTAACACATTTCTTGGTGTCAAGATCCTACTTCAAGGCAAGTGTAGTCGTCCTTCTCCTTTAAATCTGAGCCTCGGAGAGGCTGAGGTCTTTCTACCAGACAGCTCGGAAAAAGTATATACATCCGTGATTTTGTTTTACCTAAACTATTCTTGTTTATCTTTTTCCCCACGCCTTATCTCCAACGTGTACGCCACCACTAAACTCGGGGTACCATCAGGACCTAAATATGGAATCAGGGATACCAAGAGAATCTAGATTACGACACTCGGGCACACTATTCTATGTCATTTTTTCCTCTTGTTTTGTTAAAGTCTTTATAGTTTATATAGGAAATCTTCATTTTAATGTTGTTACTGTTCTTGAAATATTTTATTTTCACTTGTTTCCTTTCCTCAGTGGGCTATTTTCCTGGTTGGGGCCCCTGGGCTTATAGCATCTTGCTTTTTCAACTAGAGTTGTAGCTTAGCAAGTAATAATAATAATAATAATAATAATAATAATAATAATAATAATAATAATAATAATAATAATAATAATAAGCGATGCCAAGGGAAAAATTCACGTTGCGGTTTATTTCAAATGGGGAAAAATTGATCTAATGTTATATCATTTCTTTCGTTTCTCATATTTTCATGAAATCGGGATGTTAACAAGGAACATACTACTTATTCTGTGGTATATGAGATGATAACAACAACAACAACAACAACAACAACAACAACAACAATAATAATAATAATAATAATAATAATAATGAAGAGGAACATAGCTTATGAAAACAGAGGTGTTTAGAGAGAGAGAAAAAAAGTTGGTTTCAATAGGTATGTAAGTGATTCTTTGTTCAACGCTAGACTTTTTTTAGACACATTATATACCTGAGAAGTTTCTCGGCTTTTTAAGGTAAAGCACAGAACAAGATAGTGTTTTGCTATTAATAAATCATATAAAAACGCTCGTGATCTCTTCCTTCAAGAGGAAATTTTTTTTTTTTACGAGATTCTATGACATTACAGGTAAGTCAAATAATAATAATAATAATAATAATAATAATAATAATAATAATAATAATAATAATAATAATAATAATAATAACTGTTTGAATACCTTAAATTCAACAAACGAATCAATAAATTAATCTTATTTCCGAATTAATACCTGACCTTTCCAATAGTTGAGCACACTGTAGGTACTGTAGTACCATAGGTTCTTTGCAATGCCCCTTCTGCTCACATATACTCTGGTTTCTTCCTATTCCTTTCCTGCTTTGAATCTCATATATTCCAGGTAAACTTTCTAGCTTCGACTAAATTTTTACTTTCTATTTAAGATAAAATCCCTCAGATGAGTGCAATCACTCTCAAAAATAAAAATAATTGGTCTCCTTACAAATAAGCCTGATAATGATAAAAAGCTAATGTTCCAAATTAAATTGAAATAATAACAAGAGAGTTGATGAAGTAATCGAAAGATGGAGACCAATAAACGTGGATTATGAACATCATATAAGAATGGGAGCAACACTCTTGAATGGCCCTGGTGCTTCTGTGAGGAGATACGGGTAACTATTCGCAATATTACGCAAATACGCAGGGCCAGATTAACATCAAATTTATTAGGGAAAACTACGAGAGATCAAAGATTCATTTGGTTTGTCCCGGTTGTGATTCGTGCCCAGACCCAGTCCGGTGATTCTATTCAATGATGGTATGAGTTGTTGATGATTGGTAAAATACTCGTGCTCCACTTAATGCGCGTAGTCATCAATTACGTTTTATCTTCCTTCATTTATTCTAATAAAAATATGAGGAATTGGGCCGAGAACCGGCTGATATTCAGCTATTTGTAATTTTGTTGATGGGGCAGCCGTAGATCGAAGATTTCTACTAGTCAATAAGCAGAACAACTTCGAGAAAGTTACTGCAATGTACAATATGAGGAACTATGAAATGTGATGGTGTACAGGGCTCCCCGAAAAGGAAATTGTGGAAACAATAGAAACAAATTTATTCATTTTAAACGTTGCACGGAAATCAAGTGTATGAAGTTTCCTAGTGATGTATGAGACCGTATCTTGATAGGATATCGTCACAGTAGTTTCTTACCTTATTTTTTGCTCCTTTTTATATGAATATTCCCTCTTGGGAGAAAATAAACTGTGTGACCTTTTCAATTCAATGCCATGTTTTACTTCCTTCAATTGAAAAAAATCACCCTAAATATATATTATATATTGATATGTGGCCTTCTTTCAGATATAACCACCGCGTTCTAACATAATCATATTAAGGGGGCCGTTAAGGGCAAATGAATTCTATACAGCACTGGAAATAAACTCATTAACTGGTACTTCCAGGTATATGTAACATCAAAAACCGAGTATATCCAAAAGTAATAGTCCAAAGTTTTTTATCTTTTATTAGGAAATACACATTTACAATTACAATTTAAAATATACTGTATATGTATATGTATATATATATATATATATATATATATATATATATATATATATATATATATATATATATATATATATCATAGTGTATTTGCATCAAGTTAAGACAGTAAGAAATTATCAACTATAATAGATGATTTTCAGCAGGGAATGGTCTGTGTTAGACTAGATAAATTTTCCGCCAATTCATTTGAGTAGACAAAAAAAAAAAAAATGAAAAAAAAAAGAAGGGGGATGAATTCGCATCACAGAAAAAATATAATACGAAAAGTAATCTTTTAAATATAATTTACTCAAAGAGAACTTTATAGAACGTCATGTCCTGGAAACGTTCATTTTATTATAAAGTCTCTGAGAACTGTATACATTTAAGCAAAAGTAAATGTGAAAGAAATGTTTATTTATTATAAACGCTCTAACATTCATGGTATTCCACATCCACCCATTAAACTGGATTCTGAGACCTTGTCCCATTTAAAATTCTGTCAAAATGGCACGTGTATTTATATATGACGTCACACCCGAAAGTGACGTCATAAATACACTGAAAGCTCTATTAAAGAGCGATGTGCTCTTCTTCCCAAACTCTAAGCGAGTTCGGTTATCTGTAGCATGACTTCAGTTTAAATTATGTATTCTGACTCAGTATTCTCATTATTCAAAGGCTTATAAGCATATCATGACACTATAGTCAATAGTTTCTATTTATTTATAGCCTTGTTTAACCCACAGAAAAATAATAAAATCTGAGATTCATATACTAATTGTTTTTCTATATCATCATAATTGAAACAAGTCTACATTACAGAATTATTTGCATGAAATCTGAAAGCTTTATCTTTTCTCGAACTTAAAACCTCTGAAGAAGAAACCAAACTCCTCATTTATGTTTTTTTAATAAAATGTTCGGAGGGACAAGATCACTGTTATGGAAACTCTTTGCATTTTGTCAATGAATAAAAACAATATATATATATAAATAAATTTACATATATTCATATATCTAGTATCATACCTTTGAACGAACATGAGCTTTCTCTTAGCATTTAATAACTTGGTGATGTACCTTCCAAAAACCTACCATAGATACTCCCATTAATCAGGTTTTGCCTCTTCATGCCATATTATCACAGACTACTTACAAGATATACAGTATATATATATATACAGTATATATATATATATATATATATGTATATATATACATATATATATGTATATATAAATGCGTGTTTGTATGTGTGCAGGTATCATGCACAACAACAAATGCATCCGTTTCTAGCCCAGTGCAAGACAAAGGCCTCAAGACATGTCCTTGTTCATATATATATATATATATATATATATATATACATATATATATACACATACATACACACACACATGTATATGTATATATATATATATATATATATATATATATATATATATATATATATATGTTTATATTTATACCCAAAATTCTGGAGTATAATTCATTTTACAAGAATATTGAAGATACACTCATGCATATGTATGTATATGATGAAAATTAACACTAATAGTGTCCACATATAAATTCACTTCCACCTCAATATATATATATATATATATATATATATATATATATATATATATATATATATATATATACGCATATATATATATATATATATATGTATATATATATATATATATATATATATATATATATATATACAGTATATACAGTATATATATATATAGATAGTTAGATATACCTGACGACTGGGAATATAGATTAAATGGGTAACGACAGATACTCTCTGGATGCTGAAAAATAGACGGACTGTCGGCTTTGAGGTATTCGATAAATTTTTATAAATTTTTTTCTCTTAGGTAAGTTTCATTTCATTAACAAAAACTAAATGTGTGTGAATTAAGTAACTGACGAAATGAAATTTTTCTTCATGAGGTAAGTATATTGTTAATTTTCCCTATAGCCAACTCCATTTAAGGGAGCCAAGATTATATATATATATATATATATATATATATATATATATATATATATATATATATATATATATATATATATATATATACAGTTTATAATACATATAGTATTCTACGAAATTCCTATTAGATATACTTTAGAAACGTTAAAGGTTTTCCTTTTTCTTTCCTCTTTCAAACCAATTTAATCCCTGACGTTATGACAATGTCACTTCTAGTACGATCACTAGCATCGAAGAGGCTTTGACGTCCGCTTACTCAGGGATCACATTCATTTAATCCTTCACACCTCCATACATCCCTTCTTTTTTTCCATTAGGTGAATGGTGTTTTGCCGCTTAAGTCTCCCACTCCATTGAAGTTTGCACAGACAAGAATGTTTGTCGTTTGGATTATTCTTAAAATCTTCCCCCATGTTTCAAACAGAAACCACGTGTCCAAAGAATCCTATAGTCCATTTCTTTTAGCGAGGCATATTTGCACCGACTCGCAGCGGTGCTCTTTTAGCTCGGAAAAGTTTCCTGATCGCTGATTGGTTGGACAAGATAATTCTAACCAATCAGCGATCAGGAAACTTTTCCGAGCTAAAAGGGCACCGCTGAGAGTCGGTGCAAAACTGCCTTGCTAAAAGAAATGGACTATAGTTGAGGCTTCAAATCGCCTTCTTTTTTCTATTAGTGGCCATCGGAATAAACCATCCTGAGTCGGCCTCGATTAAATCGTATATTCAGATTAAAGGGATGTTTGAAAGCAAACGTTTTTCCATCAACGGGGACACTCGATGGTTGTTACATTTCGTTCCAAGTTGCAGTCAGCCATAAAATCGCATAAGGTGCTTCCATTAGGCGGTTAGAGATCATAAAAGTATTTATAGACTTTTCGTCTATGTGATTCAGGTTATTTTTCAAATGTATTAAATGAAATCAGGGGATATTCCTCACAGATTTCACGATCAAAATGCCAAGAAACTTAACGATAAGCAAATTTTTTTAATTGGAACATTCTGAATCTTCTCTGATAGCACTATTCATGATATAATATAAACTTAAAATACAACATTAAATGCCAAGAAGTAGCAAAGAACCACTGCATCAATAAAACCAAATTATCAATTACATTGAAAAAACCTATATTTCTTTTTATTTTACAGTTGTTGAGAATTCACTTTATTAAATTCATAATCATCCCTACCAACAATACTTGTGGCCAATCCGACTTTCCCGAAAAAAGGGGAAGAAAAATCCTTATATTGCTAAGAGAGGTTTAGAAAGATGAGCGATATTAAACTTGGGCCAGTTGTTCGTAATCGCCTCCTCACTCAATAACGCTTCTAATGATATACCCCGTGACGATATAAGAATTTAGCTAAATCGTGTGGGATGCACGAGATACTAACTCGGTTAATTATTGACAACAGACGTAGGTAAGATAGTTTTATGAATTCGGACTAAAATTAGTATATAGTTTACTGAAAATTAGAATCAATTAACTATATTATAATCCAAAAAAAAATATATCTATAATGCTGGTCGATTATTTAACGAAGTTATTCAACATAAGTCTCGTCAGTATTTGGATGTATGATCACCAAAATGGACAAACATCGACGAGGAACTGAAACTAGAGCGAACAGAAATTATGCTGAGGTGGATTATAGGTGTATCATTTCGTGAAGAAATTAAAAGTACTTGGGTGGTAAAGATTACGGACGTGATAAGAGAGTCAAGACTCGGATGGTATGTGCATGTAGTAAGGATGGGTGAGGAGGAATTAATGAAGGCTTGGGTGGAACCTGTTGGGTGTTTAGGGCTACGCAAGAGGCAAAGGATTGCATAAACTTGATAAAGTGAAAAAGGTCTTGGAGTAGAAGGGTTTAATAGAGGAAGTTGCTTTCCGTAAAAAAATAGCGGGAGAAGACACATCGAGGAAGGTGACTCTATGGTGTAGGGATAGTTTTGGAGATGAAGAATAATATATATATATATATATATATATATATATATATATATATATATATATATATATATATTTATATATATATAAATATATATATATATATATATATATATATATATATATATATATATATATATATATATATACTGTATATATTATAGCCACGGAAGGAAAAATGAAAAGACTTGATTGGAGTTTATACTTTCGTCCCATACGGACAATGTTGAGTCTGTTGACATCTCTTATGGACGAAAGTACTAACTCCAATCAATCTAGTCTTTTCATCTTTCCTTTTGTGGCTATGATATATTCTATAATCACCACGTGTCAGCTTTTGTGATTTCTACTCACACACACATTATATATATATATATATATATATATATATATATATATATATATATATATATATATATATATGTGTGTATATATATACACACAGTATATATATACGTATATATACATATATATACACAGTATATATATGTATATATATATATATATATATATATATATATATATATATATATATATATATATATATATATATATATATATATATATATATATGGGTGTGTGCGTGTGTGAAGCGACTACAAATGAGAAAGTCTTATCCCCCAGCAAGCCCGTGTCCAAAATAGCTGTTGAATTATGAATGAGGCAGTTACAGCCGTGCAGTGAATTTCTGGATCCAGCTAGAGCTAGATGCATGGGTATTCGAGATTATTATAATGAAAAAAAAAATCAATGAATCTTAGTTAGTAAAATCATTCGAGGAGAAGAGAAGCAGAGAACAGCTGATGGTAAGCAAATTAGACCCACTATTTACCGTCCTCAGAACGACATTGAGACAATGTATTTTGCAATACAAGAGACTTCAAGAAATGTTTCAATTAGGCATCGAATTTAAATAATAACAATATTCACGTATTCGTAGGTTCAGTATTAGTTTTGAATACAGTGGAACAATAAAAGGATCATAAAAGTTGATGAATTATTTAACTTTTCCTATGAATTAGCATTGGCCTCCGTACGCAAAATACACGGGTCCTCTTATAGTTGCTCTAACGTTGAGATTTCAATTGAGCATTGGAATTCCAAAAATAAATATTTCTTTACTTGTGAATATACTGCAGCAGTACATGTTACTAACGAAAATGAGAAAAAAAAAATTAGGAATATATCAGCTTCCCAGAACATTATAAGTGTTTGATGATACAAATCGATCTCTAGAGGAGTAAAGTTCTTGTAAACTTTCTAAGAACACTTATCTAAGAAAAAAAATTAGGTCAGGACCTTTTTCTCACTTCTCTAAAGGACTGTAACATGAAACATAAAGTTCCCAAAAGGGAAACAAACTTTACATAAATTTAGAAAATTCTATATATTCAAATTACACAATTGCACAAAAATAACTAAAAGACCCTTTTGAACTACAGGAAATTGACTTGGTAAACTTGGAAAATTGTTTTTGAAATTAAAACAAAGATCCCAGGAAACTGGTAAGTATACTTTGGGATTAAAGACAAACATAAATATGACTAATTATACCTGATACCAGAGGAAATTTTTGACAAAGTGTTGGTAAATAAATCATTAGAGTTTAAAAGATGACAGTAACAGGCTGGACTTGGGAACCAGACTTATAAAAAGCTCAACGGACTAGTTAGTGGAAAGGGGTGCTATCAGAAGGCTGAAAGAATTTAAATGCAAAATGGGAGAATCTCAGATCACATTCATTCTTTATTATTCTTTCTTGTGCTTATAAGTCCATTACTACTTTTTCTAACGGATAGCCTTAATTTTTTTTCTCTCATAATTTACCTTTTACTACAATACACATTATTCCATAATATATATATATATATATATATATATATATATATATATATGTATATATATATATATATATATATATATATATATATACATATACACATATATGTATGTATATATATATATATATATATATATATATATATATATATATATATATATATATATATATATGCTTTAGAGACTCATCTTCTCTATAATGCAATTTTCATGTGTAAGAAACAAATTGACAACGTTGACAACATTAAGGGTATCGCTTTCGATGAATATATATATATATATATATATATATATATATATATACATATATATATATATATATATATATATATATATATATATATATATGTATGTATGTGTGTGTGCGTGTGTGTGCGTGCGTGCGTGTGTGTGTGTGCGTGCGTGCGTGCGTGTGTGTCTGTGTGTGTCTGTGTGTGTGTGTGTGTCTGTGTGAGATGGAATAAGGCATTGATCTTTTGATTTAAAAAAAAAAATTCAAATACTTTACCAAACCCGAATAAATCAGACACAGCCCTTGCACCTGAGTTATTCACACTTCTCTTAGTTCAGGGTAAACAAATAAAAACTTAAACTGAGAGAGAGAGAGAGAGAGAGAGAGAGAGAGAGAGAGAGAGAGAGAGAGAGAGAGAGAGAGTTTCAATAGCAACTTTTATAATCCTGGTAGCTAATGCGCCACCAATCATGCCTGGTTATCATGCACAATTTACAGCTTCCCAAATAAAAGGATTTCATACAGAAACTCATTATTTTCCCATTGAAAACGCCAGAGGATATAGATGTGCATTGGGCCCTCCATCGAGTTTTCAATTTATAATGTAGTATATTAAAAAATCAGGTCAGTAAAACTATAAATAGTATAACAAGGATAAAATTACACCATTTTTTGTTAACCATATTGTTTGCTTCTAAATGGTTTATATTAAAGAGTAAAACTGATGGATATTGCGCAATAGGTAACTAACGTTAATCGTCCATAATATCAGCAATGGATTACGCTGTAGTTATAATTTTCTAAATAATATCTATTGGAATAGTGTTTCATTTCATTCTGTAAACATATATATTGCAGACTTTCGTGAGACAAGTTTTCGAATAATAAGTATTATACTGTAGTATAAATCTAAATTCCTTTGAGATATACATATGTGTATATATATATATATATATATATATATATATATACACACATACACACACGTTTGTGTGTGTGCGCGCGCGCGGTGTGTATGTATATATGTATTCGATAATATTGTCTTCCGATCTGCAAAATTAACCAACACCGTGTCTGATCAGTAGCTCGTTGGAAGACCACTGAGTAATACACGACACTGTTGGCACACAAGACCCTTGAATATCAATAGGGCCGACTATTGTTTCGATTCAGAGGTAGATGATTGAATACAGGCCTCTGTAGATACATTTATATATGAATTCGCGTTTATACCGTACATGTTATTTCTGTATCATATGCAAGTTACCCACAAACATCTTTTTTTCTGTAGGAATGATTTACCCTTCAATTACCTTGTCTAGAGTGTAGAGATGAGGGTGCCACTCATAGTCTTATATAGTCTCGATGATTTTATGTCGAAGCCCATCCAAGCTCTAACTTTACTAAAACCAGAGGACTACTGTTAGTGTTAATGTGCGCACGCATGTATGTGTCTCTGTACATACATATGTATAAAGCTTACGGTCTATAATCAAAATCATAATATGAAAGTAGGGATCGTAATGTAGGCTACACGGAATTCGTGAAGGACCTACTACAGTTTAACTTTTAGACCTCCGGCGGCACAGAAAATTCTAAATTATCTATAACAAAGAAAGAAAGCACCCAATGTTACGCCAAGAAAAGTCAATCATAACTATTTGACACCAAAATACAATAGAAAGACTTAAGGAACATGTGAACTCACGGATCTATCAACGTAATGCGACCTATACCTCACTAACCTAAATAATGTGGAACTCTCCTCTAGCTTCTATAGCATTTATATCATGAATGTGGTTTTTATTTTTCGCCCTTTTATTCTATTTATTATTAAATCATAACATAGCTTTTTTCTATTTTCAACAATAAAAGATCTAAATAGTAACGGAGAGGCTTACAATGAAAAAACCTAATATATTCAGGCTTTAGAACTCCTCTCCACCAGCCTCAATCCTCCTGAAGGACAATGGAAAATGAGGGTAATTGGCAACCTATTCCATAACTCGAGCCTGAAGAAACTCAAGGAAACGGATAATCCCATTACGGACAAGGAGACACTTCCAGACGCCCAAGTAATCCCCAGAATAGAAATCAACTGCGTCATTTGAATGTTAAGTCCCTTCTGCACAAACCTCTGGCCTAGAATGTTCATATTTTGAACTGGCAATTATTTTCTTTGTTACTGAAACGTGATAGCAATATCTAATGAATAATATCTTATGAAGCACTGCATTCCACGAAAGCCACAACAGTTTATCTTAACGGATAATTTCTATGGTAACAAAATACTGTAATGTTTATCAAAATTTCATCAAAGTCAGTTTTCCATTACAGTCAAGGATAGGAGAACAGCTTCACATAGAAGACGGAGGCATCAATTTCAGTCTCATATAATGATAATAATCTTTTTTTTTCATATTAAGATCACGATTCTGTATCGTGTATGATTAAAATATTTTTTTTTATATAAACAAGAAAATCTATTCACAGTGATAAAAATTGGAAATTTTCACTTCCAGTCACTTCCGATATTGGAGCCAATGTTTGTAAAGGATTTTGTTTATTTTTCGATAGGGAAACAGCATTAAGCGCATAACAAAGGTTCGGTTCATATCCACATGTCACGATATACAGTGCACACTTTCAAAACCTAATCGCGTGTGCAAAAAAAAAAAAAAAAAAAAAAAGAGAAGAAGAAAAAAAAACATTATCTACGTGCTTATGCCTTTATAATTTATAAACTGGTATATCTGTTCGGCCACAAATGCACAATGTGTGCTTATTCATGTTCATAAATGCATTTGGCGTTGACTAAAAGTAGAGACAGGAAGTTACTTATTTAAAAAACGCAAGGAAGTACAAAGCCATGTAGTGCCCTAACGATGAAATGGACGTCAAGTGTAAGAAGGCTATGTGTACAATTCTCAGTCTTTGAAGAAACGATGACTTGAAACAAGACCCTGTATGTAAACCTTGTGCTGATGTTGGTTATCACGAATCACGTAATCTTAGCAAATCTTTTACATATTATGTTTCGAATAACATAATTCTGGGAGGCCGTATAATTTGAAACCAAGAACTTGGTAACAACCGGCGACGGAGAAATAAAATAAAAGATATTTGATATTTCTATAAGTATGGTGCTTCCAGCCTTGTACCACACAACAAGGTCTTTTTAAGGATTCCCCTCATTCCCCTCACCCCCCGCCCTCTATGATGCCGGTACCCTTTCACGGCTAGGTGGACTTGAGACCTTAATTTACCTCCTAACTCTTTAAAGAAGTTTGGTTATCAGCAAAAGTTTTCCGTGATCATCAGACAGGAATGCCAAACATCATTATGACAGAACACCGATGCAATATGAACAAATGAAAAAAGCTCTGGATAACGCAGGAGAAAATACAACAATTTCATAAAAACTAAGCAGTGACTTTCGATTTTTTTTTTAAAGATAGTTAGGAAAGTGGCGTCTTTGCCAAATAGGGCTCTTTCCCACGGGATGTCCGTAAGAGTGATTTCGTTTAGCAGTGGATTTCTTGTGGCCTGATGCGTATCCCTGAAGGCAGAGAAATCAATCGGCTCCTTCAAAAGGACTCTTTAATATCTGCCACTCTTTCTTACATGAGCCACAGACAGCTTCTTTTCAACATTAAACGTGGTATTTATAACATTAAAATTCCTTGCTAAAAATCCAAATCCAACTACTTATTAGGAATAGGATTAAGAAAGGGAAAAAGAAAGTAACATAATCATTATTTCATAATAATTATGGTTATAAATTCACAAACAAGTTTAATGAATAACTCGAACCGGAAAAACTGAAATATTCCATCTTCAGAATTACAATAAAATATCGACTTGCAACAACACGACAGTAGTTACCTCACGGGACTAAGCACCAATATCAAAAATGGATTTCGATTGTTGAAATACGCTTAAAGAAAACTCCTCTCTCTCTCTCTCTCTCTCTCTCTCTCTCTCTCTCTCTCTCTCTCTCTCTCTCTCTCTCTCTCTCTCTCTCTCTCTCTCTCTCTCGTATCTCAGATACAACGTAATAACAAGTTTGTTACAGAAATATACATGTTCGTGCTTAAGAAAAGTTCAACTTGGCGAGTAGGGCGGATTCACAAATATATTTCATTCCAAAATTATTCACGATGCATAAAAAATGCAGAGGACTTTTATTCAGAATGTTATGAAAAAAAGACTTTCTTCGCCTGAACTTCCAGCAAAGACTGATGAATCGAACACTTTTTTTTTGTGAGAGATTAATATATTATCCTACAAAATGAACAAACAAATGAAGACTACATTTATTTTCAACTTAGAGTGCCCGGGGGAGTGGCAATACTGATATCTACACACATACTGAACATTACGCTGAAAGTATTCAGTAATTTTTGCCTTTTCTCTTACACACACTCGCTAAAGTCTTTAATTCTCTGCAATAAAATCCTATGAATGCTTCAGCAAAGCATTAAACATGCGTCTCCAGCAGGTATTCATTCATTCATGTAGATTGCCATGCCTATGGCATGACACGGGCTCTTGTCGATAGGACAGCCCGTAAATCCAGCAGGTATACCTCTATCTATTACATACACAACGGCTCGTGCCCTATCAACATGCATTCCTTTCACCTGGATAGTAAAGTTACATATTTACATAATTACACATATGTGTACATAAATTAGCTTCAAGTATATTCGCACTATGAAAATTTTAGGATTACGCTTTCCATTTCAATTTTACATAATTTTGTCACGATATTTCTTCCTTGGATATATCAGGTACCATATTCTTTTCTTGGCTTTGACTTATACGGCCTCTAAAGCTTATATTATTCGAATCATAAAAATGAAATATATTTGCTAAGATTACGTGATTCGTGCGTAGTATGTTTCATATGATAACCAACATTAGCAGCAGGTGTACATACAGGGCCCTATTCCAGTAACTACCGCCCCTAGGCTAACTTAAGCTCCCCCACGCCGTCCCAACCTATAAGTATATTTGAATGTTCTGGAAAAATAAGAGGCTACTTTTTACGCATTTCTCGAACAAAAACTTCAAACAGGAAGAAATGTAAATTCTTCAAAAAGGTCTTTGCACTTAGTGTTTCTCTCAATACATGCAATGTGTGCATCATCTATATTTACCATGCATAAATCAAATAAAATAATGCGAATATCACAGCAAATCTACATGGGTCGGGTATCATACTATAGATTAGCAAAAAGTCAATACCTTCCTTGTAGTTTGTAGTTTATTTCTTTGGTGAGCTGTGCAGTCTGTCCATTCCTTATTACCAAAGACCTTACATACCCGCCTAATCTATATTCTAATTATAACGCATCGGACGATTGAGGATTGAATCTCATCGGAAACGATGGGATAGAATATGGAAAACCAGGCCTGTATTGTTTTTGCTATCCATCTTTTCTATCACAGTATATTTTGATTATGAATATAAAATTGAAGAATGCCTTTTCTGAACTGCAATGGCTCGTACTAAGATAATAAAATCATTATAATAAACATCATATATATATAGCCTCCTGGCTAGTACAGTGCTAACGTGTTCGCCAAGCATTTGCATGGCAGCAGATCGATCCCAGCCCG
>NC_090728.1:29876554-29886554 GCF_036898095.1 Palaemon carinicauda | reverse complement strand
AAGCAAATAATTCTATTGATATACCTGAAGCTGAGGATGACCTTGGTCTGCCCATGAATTAATTCAATGTGTTTAAAGTCGAGGCTATCATTAAAACACTAAAGATAAGGAAAGCCCCTGGTTACGATGAAATAACTGCTGAGATGATACTAGCTGAAAATGAAGTGACCCCGGAATACTTACAAGATTATTTTTTAAAATGTGGTGTAAAGAGGCAAAACCTGATGAATGGGAGTTAGAGTGAAATAATGAAAAGCTCAGAGATGAAAAAGCAGGATTTAGAAAAGGTAGAAGTTGTACTGACCAAATTTTCATTTTAAGACATGTACAGCAATGTGTAGACTATAGAAATCTACTTTTGATAGTATTTGTGGACTATGAAAAAGCCTTTGATAGCATGCAATGGCCAGTTTTGTGGAGAGCCCTTCGTTATTATGGAGTTCATCTTAATTATCTAAATTTGATTAAGTCTGCTTATGAGCAGAGCAGGTGTAAAGTTAATGTTAGTGGAGTCCAATCAAATGAATTTACAGTGAATAGTGGAGTACTCAAAGGAAATGTGTTGTCACTCATGTTGTTTATCCTCCTCATGGATTTTGCTATGCATAGAACAGTTTGGGTTGATGGAAAAGGATTGGACTAGATTGTTAGTAGTAAATCAGCTGACATAGAGGATGCTGATGATGATGTCCTTATTAGCAGAACACTACAGGATTTGTAATGCTTGCTTACCAGAATGCATGAAATATCCCTTGAGGTTAGGCTCAAAATAAATACAATAAAAGACAGAGGATGAGAACAGAATATGCAATGGAAGATTACTAAGATAGAATCATTCAAATATTTAGGAACTATGATTTCTAATACAGGGTCTTTAAAATTTGAGTTTAATGAAAGATTATTCAGCAAAATTACTAAGAATTAATGCATATTTACTGGAATTTTTCAGTGATTAACCATATTAACTGAATTATCCGTTAGTATGCAAATTTACTAGGAATTATGCATAATAACGTAATTCGCATATTTACGGTATACAAACACACACACACACACACACACACATATATATATATATATATATATATATATATACACACACACACACACACACACATATATATATATATATATATATATATATATATATATATCTATCTATCTATATATATATATATATATATATATATATATATATATATATATATATATATATATATATATATATATATATATACACATCCTTAACAATTTAATTTTTCTGATAATCTCATAATACATTAGACAAGATAAACATATACTGCAACACCATTTGCAAATATGAATAGGTGACAAAAGTAGGAGACAGTTTTGTTGAGCCTCCGCTATTTTTGTCCCTCTCTTGTAAATGATGCTTGGCATGCATAGCTTGTTTCTCTAACACTAGGTCAATTCCAAGTGACCTTTTCTCTTTGGATTTGTGTCTTGTGCACCATAACTGCTTTTCTTTTTATTTATATCTTTTGTGCATTTTATGAGTGAAAAACTCATTATGTCATACATCTGTTCCTGAAACTAACACCAATGTTTCAATCTTAATCATCTTCAGACATTGTTTCTTTGCCTCTCTCCTTTAGTCAAAGCCATTTAGCTTCTATCATGGAAAGTCCACAAACGTTTTATGCGATATTTTTTCAGTTCAACGACCGGCAGTTGAGTCACCCCGGAGGACTACTACGGCTAAACTTCCCCTCATTCGTCCTGAAATAGAGCATCGGTGATTAAAGTTGAGCTTTCGTCATTTTACTTGTCGGGGAGAGCGATTAACCTATTTCTATGATGGAAATTGAAACGCACTTTGCGACTAATAACATTACTTAGTCGTAGTATCAGGAAGTAGCGACTGATAGTTTGCGAAATTTTTGCAGAATATCCTAGAGGAACGAAACGTAACATAATAAAGTTTATTTAATCCGTATTCATCTGAATGATCTTCCAAGAAAATTGCTAACAGGCATCACTATATTATTGATTTCAAATCCATTTAGCTTATCTCCTATTCAAAATAACCCAGATGAAAACGAATGCGTTGAAAGCACCGAGTTTCAGAAACGCCTCTTTACCTGCGTAAAATCCGCTTCCATCCCAAGGCTCGTTTCCGGCGCCTTTCAACCATCTCAAAGTAGTCCCAGGAGAGATCCTAAACCCCATCTTGTGCATTTAGCTATTATTGGTCTGGGATATCATCCGCTCGACCAGTTCTCTTTCTTACAAACTACAAGTTGGAAATTTTTCTTTTTTGTATAAGAAATTACCTTAATCTGACAGAAAACCATGCGAAAATTTAATTAGTTTACCATTTTTATAATAGTAGGATATCTAAATACTCATTCGTGAAAGTCCAACATAAAATCTAAATGTAAAAGTTTCTTCTTCGTGCTCATTTTATTCATCTTCCTGGATTTAGAATCAATACCCTTTTTCGATGATAAGAACTTGCCATTAACAAAGTACCTTCTCTCTCTCTCTCTCTCTCTAAAATCATATTATGATATTGAAAATCCCGATAAAAACGTCAATGGCAGAAGTTACATAATGGGCGCAAGGGATGGGAGACGGGGGCAAAGGTGTAGGCGCTGGCAAGTAGGGTGATTGAAACATGATTGATTGTATTGGACACACCATCAAGGGGAGCGCCTTCAATGGATTCACTAAGTAAGAGTAAAGAAGAGAGAGAGAGAGAGAGAGAGAGAGAGAGAGAGAGAGAGAGAGAGAGAGAGAGTTTCTTTTCCTTTACAACTATACGACAGTTGTTAGGGAAAAGTACTGGATTTCCCTTATTAAATCATAAATTTGAGAAATGATGCAAAGAATCACATAGATAGCGAATTACCTACTCTCTAAAAGGGAATTATTTAAAATAGTCAAGGAAAACCGAATAATTAAATATCTAATCTTAACGAAATTTGTCAAGATAACCGATTAATGATCTTGGAAATTTAGAAAATTTGAAATATTTCATCTTGCAATTTGAGAAGCAGTTGCAGTTTCACGAGAGAGAGAGAGAGAGAGAGAGAGAGAGAGAGAGAGAGAGAGAGAGAGAGAGAGAGAGTAATAATGTTTTATAAATACCATGAAAAACCAACTGACGTAAGATCAGGGCAACAAATTTCAAAGGTTTACTTCATAACTTACGAGGAGCATAAATTCCTAATACAAACACATATTTAGATAGGCAATATCTAATCTGGACATACTTAACCGCAAAGTTTCAAATAAATAATGAATTAATCATGGTGTTTAGAAAGAGAAAAGAGAATGAAGGCATACTGCTAATGCAACAAAAA
Source organism: Palaemon carinicauda (assembly GCF_036898095.1). Lineage (NCBI taxonomy): Eukaryota > Metazoa > Arthropoda > Malacostraca > Decapoda > Palaemonidae > Palaemon > Palaemon carinicauda. The sequence goes on along the minus strand of NC_090728.1, from coordinate 29,883,228 downwards.
ACACACAACGAGGCGTTTATTTTTTACAAGAGAATTTACAAACTTTGACCAAGAGAATATCTCATGATTGATTTCACCCCAGCGTGGTGGGGCCTTTACGTTTTAATGGTAGGCTATATATCTTAGTGGGGCAATGAACAGTTAAGTCTCTCTCTCTCTCTCTCTCTCTCTCTCTCTCTCTCTCTCTCTCTCTCTCTCTCTCTCTCTCTCTCCTAAAATCTAAGTACTTAATTCTAAGTTTAGAATACAGTGGAATACAATAGAACAGAGGCTATGGCACTGCCCGAGACTAGAGAGTAATGGTTTGATATTGAAATGTCCTTCTAGACGAGCTGCTTACCTTAGCTAAAGGGTCTTTTCTACCCATACCAAGAGGAAAGAAGCCACTGAACAATTACATTGCAGTAGTTAACCCCTTGAGCGAAGAAGAAATGTTTGGTAATCTGGGGGTTTTCAGGTGTATGAGGAAAGAGGAGTGTGTGTAAAGAATAGGCTAGACAATTCTTTGTATATTTAGGCAAAGAAATAAGGAGCCGTAACCAGAGAGAGGGATCCAATGTGGTACTGTCTGGCCAGTCAAAGGACCCAGTAACTCTCTAGCGGTAGTCTATTCATTATTTCTCATATCGTTTATTTCTTTCCTTATTTCCCTTCCTCACTGGGCTGTTTTTCCTTGTTGGAGCCCTTGGGCTTATCGCATCTTGCTTTCCCAACTAGGGTTGTAGCTTAGCTAGTAATAATAATAATAATAATACTGATAACAATAATAATGGATTTCGTACATAAACTTATGTTCAAATGTACACCTTTTTAATTAAAGAATTCAATCATTTGCTGATGAATATATATCCCCTCTAAGAATGAGAACAGCACAGCTACTGGCTAATTGCAGTAATGTTGAGAAGATTAGATCAGTAGAAAAGGTGTATCATAAAATTAACGTCACTGAGGCAGCCATTATCTTCAATCAAACTTGCATAAAAGAGGGTCTCCTACCGAAATAATAATAATAATAATAATAATAATAATAATACTAATTCAATGATGATATTAACGGGAACTGATATAACAATACTGCGTGTTGGCAATCTTTCTTACAAACAAGAATCATCATCATCATATCTTTATGCGTGAAATAAATATTCATTTTATCTTAGTATGTCGGGAAGTCCAGAGGCTCACCCAATGCCTCTCATCCAATTTCACACCTTCGCTGCCTATCACAATCACGAACAGAAATTGAGCAAGGGTCCAAGCTACCATGTGCCAAGCTTAATACCCAACACACCAAACAATGTCTGTTGACTGTCATGATGGCCAATTGTTGGAAATACATTCCGATATGTACGTTATTAAGACCATCCTTAAAAAATATACTCCAAACTTGCAATTAACTGAATATGATAATGAAAAGATACTATGGTAAAATCGCTATTTGTGGATTCTTTCCCTTAGCTTTTACCACTATGTATAGTTTCTTCATATAAGCCTTCATATATATTTATATATATATATATATATATATATATATATACATATATATATATATAAATAAATATAAATATATATATATATATATATATATATATATATATATATATATATATAATATATATATATACACACACACACACACATATATATATATATATATATATATATATATATATATATATATATACAGTACACATATGCTGTATATATATATATATATATATATATACACAGTACACATATGCTGTGTATATATATATATATATATATATATATATATATATATATATATATATATAGAGAGAGAGAGAGAGAGAGAGAGAGAGAGAGAGAGAGAAGACAATGGATTGACGAGCTAAAAAAATTTGCGGAATTAGGCAGTGTTCTGGTGGGCCTCGGTGGCCCACCAGAACACTGCCTAATTCCGCAAATTTTTTTAGCTCGTCAATCCATTGTCTTCTCTCTCTCTCTCTCTCTCTCTCTCTCTCTCTCTCTCTCTCTCTCTCTCTCTATATATATATATATATATATATATATATATATATATATATATATATATATATATATATATATATATATAGTAATGTCTGCAACCTCATCATCCTTGTGAGCTAACGATGGAGGTTTGGGGGCTCTTTTAAGTCTACCTACAGAGTCATCAGCTGTCATTGCCTGGCCCTCATTGGTCCTAGCTTGGGTGGAGAGTGGTTTGGGTAATGATCACATGTATATATAGTCAAGTCTCTGGGGCATTGTCCTGCTAGCTAGGACAACGTTACAGTCCCTTGGCTCTGCCATTAACGATCGGCCTTTCAACCTTTAAACTGACAGGAGTAGAAGGATGTGTCTGAAGCCTTTATTTTGCAGTACTCTAGGAACGGCTGATGATGATGATGGTATATATATTCATATATATATATATATATATATATATATATATATATATATATATATATATATATATATATATAGATACACGCATATATATACATATATATATATTATATATATATAAATATATGTATATATATATATATATATATATATATATATATATATATAGTATTTTATCTAATATAATGTACTGTAGGTCTTTACTGATGTTATCAGTTCACAATATAAATTAGGATTTTTAAAATGTCGTCCGTCACGTTTACCTTATGACTAATCTAAATTCAAACATTCTATATGAAATAAGTGTCAACTTCAGTACTATGCTCATACAGTGTATATATTTCTGTAAAGTAGGATGCATGCACTGTACTTCCCCTTTAAGAAATCACATCATTAATTATAAGAAAAAAAAATTTGAGGTTCTGTTCAGTTTCATATCTTGACGGACTTACATCCACCACAACAAATATATGCCTTCCTCTTCTCGTATCTCATGTCACTTTTTCTGAACTACATATCTTAACAAAACAAAACTTTCTATAACTCCATGTTTATAATTTTCTTCTTCAAAATATTCTCATAGCTCCAAATATAATTTCGGAAAAGGATTACAAGTAGAAAATCATGCATTCGAATCATACTTGGTGCATGGTAAACTATACTAAACAAAATCTTCTTAGCGACACCCGTGTGTAAAACAAGAATAATCAATTGTCGCTTCTTGGGTTCATACTTTTCTTTTAAACAAAATCCAATTTCTTTTGTCTCTTGAAGCAACATTATACAACACAATTCTCAAAGGTTACTTAACTTTACTTGTCTTCATTATCACTTACGTTCTCCCATCACCATTCTTCTAATGCATAATCTAATCTTGGAATATATCATCCATAAAATCTAAGATTTACCTATCAATTTAATTCTTGGCAAAATTTATTCAAGTAAGAAATATTGAGGGTACTCAACGCAATTACTATATTTTTTCTTTGCATCATTGACCTTTGTATTTTCCACTTTCCATTAACAAAATCATACCATCCCTTTTCAAGACCAGGTATGAAAAAAAAAAAAAAAAAAAAAAAAAAAAAAAAAAAAAACTTAAGAAAAAAATAAGGGTGGGAATGAATAAATGAGTGAATAGATAAATAAATGAATATATATATATATATATATATATATATATATATATCTTACGGAACTGGTCAAGCGTAGAGTAGATAAGTTATTCAGGTATTTTATTTATGTTTTCGTATATGCACTGAAGAGGTGAAGAGCCAGCCCATAAGGTGAGTTCCTTTCACGTATATATAAGTTTACTATGTAAATTACGCAAGACTTTCGTCGTTAATTTATTTGTATTCTTCATTCTAGTCAGTATATGTAAATTTACGTTATTTATAAGAATTAACTTTTTATTTCACATATTTTGTTACGAAGTCTTACGTAATCTGTTTAGGAGGGCCATATGATCCATACGAGATATGAACAAGGGCCTGTGTAAATCTTTTTCATATTTTTATGAGGTATTGCGTAATTTTTGTGAGAAAATACACAATTCTTATATTTGCCGTGTGTTTTGGAAGGCTCTCGAAAACCCCAGTGTTAGATTTATCTTTTCTTATTTCTGAGGACAAAGGTGGGCGGTTCTAGCTGATGGAGAGAAGTCTCGCTGCTTCACTGGTACGCGTCCGAGAGAGTAATCATCGCTAATCCTTACACCCTTAGGCCAAACCCCAAGCTTCCAGATCTCGGATCTAGAATATTCTGGAAATAGCTAAGTCCATAAATAGGCGCCCCAGGGCTGCATAGCAGCAGAAGAGAAACAACCGTCCTGTGAAAGAGGCAAAATTCCCTCTCTCTCTCCAAGTGCCTTTAGTGTGTCCTCTCCATAGTGATTTTGTGCCCAGTGTATATCGTGTGAAAATTACCAGAAATTTTAAATTTATGGTGTTGTAGTGAGTGTTGGTATTTACTTACTTACTTTGATGGCTGCTTTTCCAGTCCCATACAGCAGGGGAACCTCACCCTCTACAGGACCTCCACTGTCGTTTTATCTTATTCGTTCAGAGTATTTAACGTTTCATGTCTCATATTCTTCATTTATTGTTAAATCGTCACTGTCAAAAGACTCATGAAATAAGAAAGTCTTCAGTTTCCTCTTGAAAGCCTTAATGTCTTCAATCATTCGAATGTTTTGTGGGAGCTCAAAATATAGTCTCGGGGCTGCATATTTAAAGGCTCTGGAGCCTACATTAGACATATATTTAGGTTCCAATAGTTTGAAGCCATCTGTAACTATCCTCGTGTCGACACAATTTGTTAGCTGTGCAATATGTAGCAATTCTCTCAAGTATTTTGGACGCCAGGTTCTGATAACTTGGTGGATTATTGTACATATTCTAAATTCAATTCTCACTTTAATCGGCAGCCAGTGTAAATCGATTAGTATAGGGGTGATCCTTTCTCTAGGTGGGACACCTTTTATCAGTCTTGCTCCTCTGTTTATTATGTTTTGTAATTTCTTAAGTTGCACTTTTGGTAAATTGTAGTAGATAAGAGTTGCAGTAGTCAATCCTGGTAATAACACAGTTAATCACAAGTTTCTTTACGGAATTTTCGTCCAGGTACTTTTTTATAAAAGCAATATTTCTTAGATGATAACCAGCAGTTTTTATTACATTATTTATTTGGGCATTTAGAGACAGGTTACAGTCAAGAAATACACCTTGATCTCGAACTTTACTAGATATCGGCACCGAGTCATTATTTATGTTCATTTGAATATCACCTAAGTTTCTCACGCTGTTTCTCTTGCCCACCACCATGAATTCAGTTTTGTTCTTATTTAATTTTAGTTGTTTAAATGTCATCCATTCTCTGACACTATCAAGGATTCGGTTTAGAGTTTCAGTAGTGTCATGTATATCATTTATGGAGAAGTAAAATTGTGTGTCAACTGCAAATAATTTCAACTTCACGCCCTGCCTTTGCAGTATTTTCAATAGACCAATAGTATAGATGCAGAATAAGATTGGGCCACGTACACTCCCCTGGGGTACACCTCTGTTTAAGGGTTCATATGATGAATAATAGTTTCCAATTTGTACACAGTAATTTCTACCAACCATGTAGCAGTAGCAGTTCATGCACAATTGTATCAAAAGCAGCACTGAGATCGAGCAATATTAAAATACCACATTTATTTTCATTTATCATTTCTAGCATATCATTTACAACACAGCAGATGGCTGTCTCCGTAGAGTATAGTTTTCTGTAAGCAGATTGGTTGTCAAGAAAAGCTTCTATTACTATTAAGTGGCTGACTAGTTGTTCAAGAATTACATATTCAAGCACTTTTGAGACAAAGGATAGATTTGAAGTAGGTCAATATGAGCTTAATTCCTGGTGGTCCAGTGCATTTTTCAGAACTGGTGTGACTATAGCCATTTTCTCAGATTTAGGAAACTTACATTCATCAATGCTTGCATTTGCTATTCTCATTATTACTCCGGCTAGACTAGAAGTCTCTCTCTCCAATTACTTCAGATATTGACATAGGATCGATCGCACAGTTTGTTTTCTTTGCTCTCTTGATAATTCTGGTGATGTCATCTTGTGTTATGTTGCTAAATCGTATTAATTTTGTCTGTGCGTCAGGTGAATCATTAATCTGATGTTGAGTATTTACAAACGACCTGGTTATGTTTTCAATTTTGTTTTTAAAGAATACTAGAAAATTATTTGCTAGTTCCTGGTCACTGTATCCATCAGGTAGCTTCTTTTCATTTATATTTCCCATTATACCATTCAGGAGACGATATAACTTATTTATGTCTGTTGCTACTTCCAGGATCTTTCTCTTACAGTATTCACTTTTCTTCCTTCTTAGTAGGTAGTTATATTGACACGCAGCAGTTTTGTATTCTACCCGAGTACTTTCAGTTTTTACCCTATTTCACTTTCTTTCTTTACGACTTTTTTCCCTCTTTTTTACCAAAGTCTCTCCATCAAACCAAGGAGATTGGTCTTTTACGGTTATAGTCTTTTCCATCGGTGGGCACATGGTATCATATTCACTTTTACTCACTATATTATAAGTGGTCATAAGACAGTTGGCACACTTAGCTCCTAACAGACGTTGGTCATCATGATCACAGGGAATGTTGATAGCATCTTTTATTTTCTTTGTAACTTCTTCAATAAATACGGTAGGAGAAAAATTTGATTTATGACTAGAGTTTATTTTCTTTACTAATGCATGTTTCTGTAGAGGTAGACTAAACGTA
>NC_090728.1:29861554-29871554 GCF_036898095.1 Palaemon carinicauda | reverse complement strand
TTCCTCTCAAGTCCATAAATTTCAAATCTCATCATTTCATTTTTCCTGTGGATTTTACCGTTTGAACGTCACATTTCTTTCTGTATTCCATTTTGGTTTTCATGTCTGGCCCGTTATTTTAATTCTAAATTCTGATTCAATTCGATTTTCATAATTTTATCATAATGGTATTTTCTTACAAGAGGTTGATAATTCCAATACCTTGAGGCTCATTCCATTTTCCAATTATTTGAGAGTACACAATATCCTTTCTAAGATATTCTAACAGTTCGTTTCTTTATATTCATTTGACTGTTTAAATACCTTTGATACCGAGATACGAACAGAATGACTTATTACATTGAATTTGAATTTACTTTCGTGTTTTTGCCATTACAAGTATGCAGACGCACACACACAAATATATATATATATATATATATATATATATATATATATATATATATATATATAATCATATGCACATACACAAATATGTATGCGTGTCTGTATGTGTATATATATACATATATATATATATATATATATATATATATATATATATATATATATATATATATACATATATACATATATATATATATGAGAGAGAGAGAGAGAGAGAGAGAGAGAGAGAGAGAGAGAGAGAGAGAGAGAGAGAGAGAGAGAGAGAGAGAGAGATAAATTTTTACTTACAGAAGATTAAGTTTCGTCTTGAGATCACAGAAGCCATACGTTCATCCTTATATATTGAGAGTTGCATATATAAATATACATACATATGTGGCTTTGTTGAAATGAAAATGTGTAAGACGATGCTAAAACCTAATAGCAAATTTCAATTTTGTAACAAAAATGCAAAGAAATGTGTAAAAAGGATACACAAATCTGAACAGACAGATGGAAAAAATTAATATCATAATTATATGTCATTCACGCTAATGTATGGGACCTAATTATACTTAGTGATGACTAGGGAGAAAAGTACTGAACCCTTAATTGAAAGTTAGCATCCTATTCTTCCAAAATTAATATTTTTTTACCAAACATCCTATTTCCTACTTTCCAAGTTAGAGAGAAAGGAGGAAAAAATATAGCAGAAAAGATAATCAAGAAAAATAAATTTTAATAGGAATAATTAGATTAGCATACCAGAAAATGAAAGAAAAATTATCTATGGTTCAAGGTACAAAAGTTGTGATGTGAGCCGTGTAAAATTCCATGACGGAGTTATGGAGTCTGTAAGAAGCGTAATTCAGGGTGAAACTGAGAAGTAAAAAGTTTAACAAAGGAAAAATTGAAATAATTACAACGGCAAGAGACAATGAAATATTGTGTGCCAGAGTAAAACGAAAGTATGCTATACAAAAGAGGCAAGAAAGGCGAGTAAGGCCTTACGAAAAAATAAGCATTGTTGTACATTGAAGTAAATGCAAAGAGAAAGATTAACGCACAAAACCACCTCAATAAAAACTGCAAATGGAGCGATGCTGTCTGAACATAATGAAGTCTTGGTTGATGGAGGGCGCTTTCTTCGATTTTGCTGAATGAGGATCAGGAATGATAAATGTTGCAAGAGTGGAAGGAAGTAGTTGAAGTTCGTGAACGCTTTTGGATATTATCATTGGGAACTAAGGAAAGCCATTACGATGCTAAGCAAATGTACAGATATTAGGAGCCATTGAGGTTACAAGTAAGGATAGCCATCAAGACTCTGGAAATATGTAAAAATATTAGGAACCATTGTGGTTACAATTATTGAGAGCCATTAAGAGGCTGAAAGAGTAAAGAAATTAGGAGTCATTGAGGTTACAAGTAAGGAGACTAATCAAGAGGTTAAAAGTAAGGAGACACATTGAGAGGCTGGAAAAATGTAAAGATATTAGGAGTCAGGGTTACAAGTAAGGACACATTAAAAGTCTGAAAAAATTTTAAGATATTAGGAGCCATTAAGGTTACAAGTATGGAGAGACATTAAGAGGATTAACAAACGTGAAGATATTAGGAGTCATTTGGGTTACAAGTAAGGAAAGTCACCAAGAGCTCAACAAATGCAAAGACATTAGGAGTCATTGAGAATTACAAGAAAGGAGAGCAATTAAGAGGGTAAAAACTGGAAAGTTATTAGGAGTCACTGAGGTTACAAGTAAGGAGAGCAATTAAAAGGTTGAATAAATGTAAAGATATTAGGAGTCACTAGGGTTACAAGAGATATATTGCAGTATGGAAGTAAAAACGCGATTGAGTGGTGAACCGTGTCTATGTATCATTTGAATAAGGAAAAAGATCCAAGGGAATAAGGAATAACTAATCCGTTATAAAAGGGTAAGGTGATGGAGAAGCCTGAAAAAATAAAAGGGCATAACTTTGAGGATAGACGTAAGATAGGAATTTGAGTAAGAAAGGAAGAAAAATGGCGAAACGTTTAATGAGGATGAACGGTGTGGGGGTTAGACGGGAAAATTTGTTATGAGAAGTTATGATAGAAGTTTAATTGAAAAACGAAAACGATATATGAGGTATAGAAGGGCTTAGAGAAATCTTATGATAGAATTAATAGAGAGGAATTGTAGATTATATTAAGGATGTATAATAAAGAAGGCAATGTGTTGAGAGATATAAAAATTCATTATACCAGAAGTGATATATGTGTTAAGACTTTGCAGGCATGAGATATTCTGGGAGTATAAATGGGGCTGTGATGAGATTGTTTAACATATTATATGAATGTGATTTTCTTCAAAATATGTATATTTTCAAACGGATTTCTCAAATCATCACTAAGTCTTCTTTTCCTTTACTTTGCTGTGATTCATGTCATATAATTTTCAACTAATCAACCTAGATAACGCAAACTTTCTCTATGAAATCAAAACTGAAATTCTCTACGGTATTTAAACCCATAAATTCATGATTTGACTCGATTCTTGCAAAACAGTTAAGTGACAATATCACCGACGGACAAACAAGCATAATGGTCTTTTATATCAAGTTTGACCTGAATGCCAACAACCATTTACCACATCTCTCTCTCTCTCTCTCTCTCTCTCTCTCTCTCTCTCTCTCTCTCTCTCTCTCTCTCATATATGTGTGTGTGTGTGTGTGTGTATGATATTGCTCAACATCTGATAAAATTTACATTATTTATCACACCCTCTAAAAATATGTCATACGTTTACATCTACAGTAAGTATAAAAAATAAAGAAAAACAAGAACATCTCAAGCATATAACAAACACTCACACATACACAACAGCAATCTAATAACGTCCAAGCTGCACTGAAGAGGACGACAGACACCGGCATTACTATTAGGGGTGAAAGCTATTAACTATTAACGACTACGCGTTCATTTCATTGGACATCGTCCACTTACTCTCAAGTCTCATTCAGGCAATTTCGGAGCTTCTTAATGAAAACCGTGTAGAGGCTTATAACGCCTTCCTTTAGGACATTTAACACCACATAAGAGCATAGCAATGGTTGGAAAGAAAATTACATCAAGATCACACCCACTGGAGTCCTGACATATGCAAGAATACGAGGACTGTATTGCAATAGAAATAATAAAACTTCTATATTTACACGCTTCGCAAACGACGTTTAACAATATAAGTCGATGTTTTTATCAAGATATTACTTATATGCTTAAAATGCATATTTTCCTTTAGATATTTCAAAAAAAAAAAAAAATTTATTGGGTAATCATTTTCTTTTTCAACCTAAGACACTAAAGCTCGCTGGCCAAATATATATATATATATATATATATATATATATATATATATATATATATATATATATATATATATATATCATCATCATCATCATCTCCTCCTCGGTCTATTGACACAAAGGGCCTCAGTTAGATTTCGCCAGTCACCTCTACATCGAGCTTTTAAATCAATACTTCTCCATTTATCATCTACTTCACATTCCATAATCCTCAGCCATGTAGACCTGGGTTTTCCAACTCTTCTAGTGCCTTGTGGAGCCAAGTTGAAGGTTTGGTGAACTAATCCACTTAATCTCACTTGGGTAGCGCGAAAAACATGTCAAACCATCTCCATCTACCGCTCATCATGATCTCATCCAAATATGGCACTAGAGTATTCTTACTTATAGTTTCATTTCTAATCCTGCCATTTAACTCCAATATCCTTCTGAGGACTTTGTTTTCAAATCTACAAAACCTGTTGGATATTGTTCACACACATATACACATACTGTATATGACATCATTGAGTATTATAATGTAGAAAAAAAACGATTACAAAAGTAAAGATAAAAGTTTAACTGTAATCAAAATTCTATTTCACCGCAACACAATCGCTAACTGAAACAATTCGAAACAGAAAAACAGTCCCACCGTATAATTGGAAAAGAGAAAATATTCAGACTCAAAATTCTTGCCCTCTAAAATTTACTCATTTTGCATGTGAAAGTAGTCAGTTTAAAAATTGCTACACGATAGAACAACTCGACGGAGAAAAACCAGTGGCATTTGAGATGAGTTATGTAAGGGATATTTCTTAAAATTCACGGATCCTGGAAAGGAAACTTATTCTGTAAAGGAGCTAGGAAATAATTAAAGCCCAGAATTCAAAGGCACTGCAGAAGGATATTTCGATGTAAAGGTTATTAAGAGAAATTAGTAACCTGTTTACAAATGCTTGGAAGAGCCACAGAGAATCAGGGCGAAATGAGCCACACACCCTAATGACGTCATAGCCAACTAAGCTGTATCCCGCTTGAGGAGGCGGCACAATACAACCCATTACAAATTTTAAACTATACTAAGTTAATCAATTTTCTAAATCACATTTACATTTTGTCTATAACTATTTCTATCAGGTTAAAGAAGTTGTACATATAACCACCTTACAGATACTCGGAAGCGCAAATAAAGACGAGTTCTATCTGATGTCTGTTGCTCCTGTCACTGAATGTTAAACTCAGACAAACAAACTACCACCTTTGTGGTGTTAAGATGCTAAGCTTCTTCTAGTTTGCTACGTTCCTTGATGAGAATCTTCACGTACAAGGTCTTTATCTTGTGGGAAAATTATCTACCTTCTTCGGTAGTTATTCTGTGAAAATAATAAAGAAGACTGGCTCTACAAAGGAAAATTTATCAGCTTCTTTTAGTGCACCAGATTAAAATATGGGCTTCTAAAATTCAACGAGGGTAGCGTTAATGCTGGTTATCTAATATACAAAGATTCTTCATGCAAAACTGTATTCTAGGACCATGACATAGGTTTTTCATTTTTTTATTTATTTATTTAAACGCTCTCGCCAACGAAAACAGGCTAATTTTTTTTCTCCCTCTTCAACTAAATTCCTCCGGGAAAACTTCCTTGTTACGCATAAATAACTTTTTATCAGCATCCACATTTGAATTAAGAGTCATACTCTGGTTTGCTTCTCCTTGCAGAGTGATAATTTATCTCTCACCAACGACTTGTTCAAAGCAGATTGTAGATTCACCCGAGAGTTTATTTGCTATTTTTGTTTTTTCCTTTCAAATGTTTTCCTTAACCAGCAAGCTACGCCTCTTTCCTCTATGGCGCAAGGCACCTAGATTATTCCTACCGAATACATAGAAGGTGGGTATCTGAAAGAATACATCTAGATATCCTATCATTTGGCAGCCGAAAAAAATATCATGTAATAACAAATATCGGTTTTTACTTTACAGTATTATAATTTTCCCAAAACGATTTTAATTAGCTTCCTTCAATAAAACACTACTATTAAATTCATTTAAACCCATAACCATGAATCGCAGGGTAATAATAACCGAGGTAAGCCAATCTAAGCTTTTATAATTAATAATTAACGCCGAATTACTAGCCCACGGGGCTAACGCACGTAATGAAACATGTTCCGCTTGCCAGAACATAGGAGTAATGAGGTAATGTTTAATCACGAACGAAGCGATCATACGGCAAAACAAAAACCAATATATCATTAGCTCAATTAATTATGACAGTATTTGTAGTATGATGAATACTGCACGAACAACACCATAGAAAATGGGATGGAAAGTCACGTTTTATATGAGTCCGAAAGTCCTGGACTCCTGGCAAACAAAAACTCTAGTGTTTGACAGTCTCTCTCTACGAGCTGCTAACGCAAGAGCAAGTGTCCAGCAAAAGGCTGGGCAATCTATCAAGCAAGACAGTGTCTCATTTGTATTACTCGGCAGTCGACCCACCATAACTAAAAAATTAGGGCTTATGCCAAAAATCATTATCGAAACCGTTCAAAACACATATAATTACACCGTACTCCCGTTTTCTAAAGCCGTAATAGGTATTATTGTGGTATAAAAATTTACCCTAATATTATACCAAAGAACACATCATATTAAATGAAGTAAAGTATTTTCCATTTGCAAAGCCGGTCTCCTATATTGATACCACAGGATAACTACCGAAGAAGATAGCCATCAGGAAGAAATTAAGAACAGATCTAGACATTCATCTTTTTGTCCATGAAAATTTTGTAAAAAATATCTTCATCGAGAAACATAGAATAATAGAAAAAGCTCATTGCCTTACCTTTACAAAGGGGGTCCTTCTGATTATTCCAACAGATACAAAAGTCGTTATTTCTGGTTCACCAACAAGTCTTTCCCTTCCGCAGAGCCAGTCTTGTTAACTCTGCATTCACCTTCTTTGAAGGTCTCTAAAATCTAACGAGGTGCTCTTAATCAATGCTGTCCAATACACAAAGCTTTTTCTTCCAGCATAACATTTTGGTATATCAGTGGACCCATCCTTTTCATTTATTTACATGTCCTCGCCAATTTAAAAGTCTTTCTCTACAGATGGAAGAAGGTTAGCTCGTAGGTCAAGAAGAGCTCTCTACAGACGAAAAAAAAGAAGAAACGCTAGCAATGAAACATTCGAGTGAGTCTCCAATACAATCTAAACAAGGCGTTAGTGAAGTCCAAATAATCTTTCTGCGAGAATGTAAGGAAAACCAGCCTAAGACATCCAATTCAAATGTTGCAAACTAATTTATGTGTAAAAATGAAATACCCAAGAGGCATTTGATTGCATAAAGAAAAATATTAAATTATTCTAGTTATCAAGGATGTGTAAATAAAATAAACTTGACCGAACCACTGAAGGTATGGAACTAAAATATTGTACTGGTTTACAGGAGGAAGCTTTGTATAATGGACTGCCTGGATTACCAGCAACCACATTTAATTTCAATGGCCCTAAAAAGAGATATATGCAAAGGTTGGAATCCATAGAAGACTGGCTTTGCCTAGGGAAAATATTTTTTACTGGTGAACCAGGAGCAAGAACTTTTGTACCTGTTAGAAAAATCGGGAGGATAACCTTTGCATTCTAAGACATTGAGCTTTTTCTATTATTATTATTATTATTATTATTATTATTATTATTATTATTATTATTATTATTATTATTATTATTATTATAAGATAAGATATATCTGTAGTTGGAAAAGTAAGATGCTATAAGCTAAAGGGCTCCAATAGGGAAAAATATCCCAGTGAGAAAAGGAAACAAGGAAATAAACTAACTACGAGAGAAGTAATAAATAATCAAAACAAAATACTTTAAGAACAGTAACATTGAATTAGATATTTCATATATAAACTATAAAAACTTAAAACAAAACAAAAGGAAGGGAAATAAGATAGAACAACGTGCCCATGTGTACCCTCAAGCAAGAGAAATCTAATCCAAGACAATGGAAGGCCATGGTAGAGAGGCTATGGCACTACTAAAGACTAAAGAACAATAGTTTTATTTTGCCGTGCCCTTCTCCTAAAACGAGCTATTTACCATAGCTGAAGAATCTATTCTACCCTTACCAAGAGGAAATTAGCCACTAAACAATTAATTACAGTGCACTAGTTAACCCTCGAGCGAAGAAGACTTGTTTGGTAATCTCAGTGTTGTGAGGTGCATAAGAACAGAGGAGAACGTGGCAAGAATAAGCCAGACTATTCTGTGCTGGCCTATTCGGTGTATGTGTAGGCAAAGACAAAATGAACCGTAATCAGAAAGAGGGATCCAATGTAATAGGCCTACTATCTAGCCAGTCAAAGGACCCAATAACTCTCTAGCGTTAGTATCTCAACGTTCCTCAATGTTCCTTAATGAAGACCTTCTTGTTTACAGTCTTTATCTTGTGGACAAATAGTTGGATATCTAGATGTATTAATGATAGCTCCCTTCTTCAATAGTTATTATTAAGAACAAATCTAGAAGATTGGCTTTGTAGAGAGAAAATACCTATCTTCTTTTTGGATGCTGTATTCCTTGGTACATCTCTTCTTTCGCAAGTTACAATGATGTCTTGTGAGCAAATGTTAGGATATTTTGATATATTTTTTCAATTAATAACCTAGTAACTTGGTTGGACTAATCTAGAAGCCTTGCTCTATGGAAAAAAGAGGCTTATATTGCAAGACGACAAAATGTCTTCTATATAAGGAAAAAGAAAACAGAGCAAAAAGTAGATGTTCAGGTGAAACTACGCTCTACTTGAGGATGCTAGAGAATCAAATCAATCAATCAACGCTCAACTTGAACAAGGCGCGTTGGGGAAGGCTATAGAATCGCTCGGCGAGAATGATAAGCAAATTGGCGTATGACACTCAACTAGATTGAGGATGTTGATAAAAAACTAATTTATGTGTAATATAGAAGTTTTCCAAGAGAAATTTGACTGCAGATGGAAAAATCTTGCTTGTATTACTTGGCGAAGACGTTTGAATAATAAGAGTGGACAGATCAACTAACAGTCTGACCATAAAATACAGTTTTGCAAGAAGAATAAGCTTCATATTTTTGAAAGCCAGGATTAACAACAACCCCAGATTTAGTTAATATTGAAGTAATGGAAACTGGGCAGCAATTGGTAGAGCTAAGGCCACTGTACCGCACGTGTTTCACACAAACTCGTACACTGTAACAGTATTTTTTTTTATTGTATATCTCGCTCTACACCTCACTGTTAACAAAAGCTCTTTAAGCCTGTCTTTTCAGGAATTATTTTGTTTGAATGTTTGTGACCTTCTTGCCCTGAACCCGTTGTATATAAACTCGTTATCTGTTAAAATAAAGTTAGTCGCATTCACCTCACCTCTCAGTTACACCCTAACGGCTCAATATTATACCTCATTCACCTAATAAAGAAACATTACCAATCTCCAATAATTGTCAAAAGATCTTCTTATTTCTAACTTATGAAAAATAACAGATAACTTGAAAACTAAAAAAAAATCAGCTGTCTTGATGAAAAATCAAAATCAAAGGATAAGTACCCTTTTTGGTTATACCTCCATAAGTACCAAAGGTAAACTAGTCCGTTTAGCTTCATGGAAACAATAATGAAGATTTAGCTTTTCCTTTTGACAGTGACTGAACCATATGGTTTCAGCAGTGAAAAAACTGTTAAATTAATCACAAATAAATGCATTCATTTACACTGCAAGTTTTCCTACATTTCAAATATGATAACAGGACTACTTGGAATATTGCTTCAGCTTCAAGAAAATTATGCAAGGATTTTCTTGAAATCACAGATATTTCTTTTAAATTAGTCTGAATTTCCCCAACCCTACTCCTCTCTCTCTCTCTCTCTCTCTCTCTCTCTCTCTCTCTCTCTCTCTCTCTCTCTCTCTCTCTCTGTCGCAGCGAATTAGAACTTACCTTTTACAGAGGGATGTTTCTTTACTTGAAAACCAACATGATTCAGATAAGGTGTGCAAAGAGAGAACTTTATCACAAGGTTCATTACACAACAAAGAACATGAAAATACCCCTGCACCCGGGGGAAATTATATAATACTAGAAAGGGAACTCTGCCTTTCAGCGATGACACTTGCAGCATTCGATGATATCCAGAAAGAGTATTCTTTAGACTTGCCCTTTCTGGAGGGTTTTGAAAAAAACGTTGCATTGTAAGAAAATTCCTTCAGTAACAGTTGTTAAGTATAGTACTTGATTTAGATGAAAGAACCTGGATA
>NC_090728.1:29834054-29856554 GCF_036898095.1 Palaemon carinicauda | reverse complement strand
GAATCATCTATTGCATAGAAACCAGAAGAATCTGGAACCAGGGTAGGAATTATCTGATCGGTCTTTTCCGGTCTGAAAAAAACTGATAATGATTCCGCAAGTTTCCCGGATGATTTACGCAAAGAGTTAAACTTTAGATATTGATTACTAAAGTGAGCTAAGCGTGGAGAAAGATAATAATGCCGTTTATACGGAAATCTTTTCATATTAATTCCATGTTTAAGGGAAACTTTACACTAAATTCATTTTAGTTCAATAAGTATTTACTAAGACAAGATATCTTGTACTCTGCATTTCAATGATATGATGCGTTTCAATACAAGATTCACCATGTATCTTATAAATCTAGGGCACTATTAACTATAAGATTTCAGTGATAAAATGAATGATAATATTGTGTTTCCATCTTTCGGCAACCGAACATTATTGACTGAAAAGCAGACTCCTAGATTAAGGTTTTCCTTGTACTGCAATGATGCCATAAATCGCCAGCAACTGATCGGTAGACACCGGAGCTAAAAACAATCCCAAATCTGATGAGAGTAATATATTTGATGTTATTGTAATATAAAATTGCACTTATAGGTTTTATTTATTAACGCTTAGAAGTATTAATTAATAAATTCAATGATAAAAAGGGGTCACAGCAACTAAGCTCACAAAAGCCATTACAACAGTTACATGGATAATTTAGAAATATGATAATTACATGTTACCACATTTAAAGTCATTAACTTGGCATTACAGTCAGCTGAAAAAAAAATAAAGAATTTGTTAAGTTCATCGCTTTATAACCAGCTGGAATTGGCAAGACCGTATGTTTGGTTAAGCAAATTCATTATTAAACCAACGGAAAAAGTAGGCATCCCCATCTACTTACACGGCTGTGGGAAAGCTAGAGAAAGCTAACGACAAACAAAGATACCTGGATGATTTTAATGTGTATTTAGTGCATGCAGCCATGAGATGCATAAATGGAACTGAATCAATTTACATCTAATACTGACTTTGACACCGTATAACACGCTATGTCGGGGAGCATCAACCCAAAAATGGAAAAGAAATTGAAGAAATTTTAGAAGAAGGTCTATAAAAGAATGTTGCTATATCTTCTCAACCATATTTTAGTTGAGTTTCTGTGATGCATTTACTGATAGGAACGACACAGGAACTCGTTGAGAGGTACGAAATTTAAAGATACAAGTTGTCGTATTTCAGTTTTCAATGTATTTCTAGTATATTTTTTTTTTTTAATTACAATTCAACAAGGCATTTTCGATGTCGAAATCATGTGTCATTTAATCATTATATCATTGCAAATCAACAAGACATAATAAACCTAATTACACAACAGTAATAGCAGTTTTGAGATAGGGAGACAAATAAATGTTGGGGTTCTTAACAGGATCTTTCTTTAATGTTCCAGATCATCAATACACATGTTAAAAGTAAGAAGAGTATAGAAATTATCAACTTATTACTTTAGTATATACTTCATTTTCAATATATATATATATATATATATATATACACTAGTGTACGCGACCCGTCAAAGATAACCATTAAATAATTAGTTAGGTATGTGCACACACACACCCCTCTCACACCTGGATATGACTACTCCCCCTACCCGAGGGACAAGGAGAGTTGGGTGTGACCAGAAAAAAATCTCTCTCTACACACACACACACATATCTCATCATCTCCTCCTACGCCTATTGACGTAAAGGGGTCACATACATACATACATACATACACACACACACAAACACACACATGGTTAAAGTTCATGAGATTCGTCATGTGAAGCGGGATTAGGTAAGTACACGCTGTGACCATTTGCCTGACCTTCAAACCAAGCCGCTAAGGCGAGAATTTTCTTCTTAAATGTATAAATTACTTCGGTGCAATGTACTTTAGATCCTTAAAAATCTCCCTTGCAACTGGAAGCATTTGAGCAAAATAAAAGTAAATTTACTGTGAGCCATAAACCCCTGATAACATGGGTCATAATAATTATGAATTAAAGCCATGAGCTAATTAAATAATAAAACATCACCTGTTACAGAAATAAAGACTAAATCTGTGTACCAAATGCATACGAGAGTTACTATTTTAACTGATTTCGACTTTGACGGAATACTTCCACCTATGTTTTGAGAAAAAGCTGGTCTATATAACCAATTTAAGTAATATAAAACCAAGAAATTCGTGAACGATTTAGATGAGATTCCTCTGATACAGGAGTTCAACATTATAAAGGAATATTAAAGAAAAATTGAATTGTTATTCCCAAACTTTGAATAACAAAATCCATCCATTCACAAAGACCTGTAAACAATAAAGAAATATCTGGGGATGACAGCCTTAACTTTCTAGCTTTCCTAACCTGTTGCTTTCGCGAGCATTATGTAGTCTGTAAATCTAATAAATTCATTTACAACTGGCCGAGTTTGAATAGCTTTTCAAACGCCAGTAACCTTCAGTTTCAATGTCCAAGTAATCTTAATCGATTTGATTCTAAATTTGTCTAATTATTGATCTCCGGTATCGGGGCCTTGCGTGCTTTTAAGAGGATAGTGCTGGCGAGGCCTCAGGGAGTCTTAAAAGTTAATCATTTTCTTCCTTGTTAACATTTTCCGTGTGGAAAGCTCGTCATGCACAAGAGGCAAAATTAAGCTTTCTTTGTACCACGTCGATGAACCATTCACAAAGAATTTGGATCGAATAATCTCGAGGGGTTAGAAGAAACGCGCGGCACTCGAGCTATATTTTAATCGTATGATACAAATATGTGGTTGGCTATGGCTCAGTAGATAGTAAAGGAAGAAAAAGAATATTGATTCTGGATATCATATCCATATCCATTCTCTCACCAGCGATAGTATCACAGTTTAAGACCACGATTAACCATCAGCCCCTGAGTAAAGTTAACGAAGCGTGGGATTCCAGTTGAGTAAAGAATTCAGAGTACTTAAAACACCACAAAAAAACAGAGCGTTTCGTATCTACGTTTTACATTTTGTCTTCGAGGAATTCCAGGACGATCTTATATGCTTATCTCTTCGGGAGGAAAAGTTACCCAGCATTCGGTAATTAGGCCTTCGCTTGGTTAGATTTGATGGGGATAGTGTAATGATGATGGTGATGTTTAGAGAAAGATCATTCCAGATTAGACGAAAGAAAATCAAACACAGTGTAAACGAAAAGAATTTGGCAAGATCTAATAAAGTTTCTTTTCAGTTTTTACTCTCAAAATACAAACACACACCTACTCCCTCTATTATAATCCAGTTCTAAATAAGTAGACTTGATTTTGCATTAGCTTTTTCTTCAAGTTTCCACTTTTGAAGTTTCCCTAATTTAATTAACGGCAGGTATCATACCTGACATGGAGAACATATTCTTATCCTTATAACGGGATTTATTATTGGATTATGAGGAATTATAGTTCAATTTATGGTAGTTATTGCTATAAATATTCTTGACCTTTAGGTTTAGTAAATGTACGGATTCAAATTACAATAAACCTTTTCTAACTATATAAAGTTTATTTTCATTTAATTCCTTATTCGAATGCCAAGTCACAAACATACCAATTCGCTGCGATGGTGAAGATGGGTTGATTTAAATTCTAAGAACAAAAAAAAAACCTGAATTCGACAAGTATAAGTACACATGAATTGTCATTGACTTTTATCTTTCTTCGTGGCCAAGTGGTATGTCACTGTTCATACAAGTTTCCTGGACCAGGGTTCGATACCCGACCACTCAGAAGCTATTGTCTTTGTGTGATTTCGCCTGGGCCTCTGATCCCGAGGACATTAAGAGAATCCAGACATTAATGTATCAAAAATATATTGCTTATCTGTATATGAAAAACATGTCTAAATGTGCAACATTCATCATTAATCGAATACCAAGTCACAAACATACCAATTAGCTACGATGGTGAAGATGGGTTGATTTAAATTCTAAGTACAAAAAACCTGAATTCGACAGGTACAAGTACAAAAGAATTGTCATTGACTTTTATCTTTCATCGTGGCCAAGTGGTAGGTCACTGTTCATATAAGTTTCATGGACAAGGGTTCGATTCCCGGCCGGTCAGAAGCTACTAGCTTTGTGTGATTTCGCCTGGGGCTCTGATCCGAGAGGTCGTCAAGAAAATCCAGACATATATATATATATATATATATATATATATATATATATATACATATATATATATATATATATATATATATATATATATACATATATATATATATATATATATATATATATATACATATATATATAATTTTTAATCTATGGGCCGTTACATTCAGTATCGTAAGGTCTATAAGATATATGAACTATACTTCCTCTCTCACTCTCCGAATTCCAAGGGTATTTGTGTCTTAATTCAATATATATATATATATATATATATATATACACATATATATATGTATATATATATATATATATATATATATATATATATTTATATATATGTATATTTCAGTATCTGAAGCTCTATCAGAAATATGAATTATACTCCATCTCCACTCTTCGAATTTACAAGGTATTTGTGTCTTACTTGAATCTTTCTCTCTCTCTCTCTCTCTCTCTCTCTCTCTCTCTCTCTCTCTCTCTCTCTCTCTCTCTCTCTCTCTCTCTCTCTCTCTCTATATATATATATATATATATACATATATATATATATATACAGTATATACTGTATATGTATATATATATATATATATATATATATATATATATATATATATACAGTATATACTGTATATATATATATATATATATATATATATATATATATATATATATATATATATATATATATATATATATATATTTAATATATAATCATAAATACATAAAGGTTGAAATTTCGATTCCTTTGCCGGCTAATTTTTTATATAATTAACTAAGAATAACTTAGGGTTTGAATATAACTTATACTTTGAATACGAGTACTCCCTAAGTATCAAATATGACTTGAGCCTTGATGATGACTATAAATCAGGGTTACTCGAGAAATTATAAATATTTTGACATCAAGTGTAACTTCAATTAGATGCAAATGCGTTGCACTACAAGTCTTACTCACGCCACCTGAGTATCAATTATGACTTGACCCTTGATGATGACTGTTACTCGAGACTTTATATATATTTTGATATAGAGTGTAACTTCAATTAAATCTAAATGCGTTGCACTACAAGTATGACTCACGTTAAGAGAAATTATTTCTGTGCTCAATGAATACGCTTAGAGTATAACTTTTAATTACGGTGACCTAGAGCTCCGAGTATGAACTGAACTAAAAGCTACAGTGCTATCATATATGAGTGTGACTTAGAAATAGTATGACTTGAACTTGAAGAATAACTAAGCATAAATATGACTCCATTTCTTGACTAACCTATCGAGTATCCTCTTTTCAAGCATGTGTCAGAACTGAGTATGATTACCATTATGGGTTAGAACCAAAATTCAAGCATCAATTTTATAATACCAAGTTCTGTAAACGTAATTCCCACCAAATCGGATTTAAAATTTAAAGGGATATGAATTGCGCGGCCCACACTCTTGTTGGATAACACCGCAACCGAAACAAAAACCGCCCCTGGAACATCACCAAGAGACTACGATATCACAAGAGAACACACACTCTCTCTCTCTCTCTCTCTCTCTCTCTCTCTCTCTCTCTCTCTCTCTCTCTCTCTCTCACACATTATAGCAAATTCAACAGAGGATTAAAATATTAAGGTCATATTTCTAAAATGGTAACTAATAAGAATTGATATATCTATAGTATAAATATTGTATATACATGTATAGCAATAAACAGTATATGTGTATATATGTACATACATGTACTCATACACTCAAATACACACACACACACCTATATATATATATATATATATATATATATATATATATATATATATATATATATATATATGCTGTATATATATGTATGTATGTATGTATGTATACATTTACATATATACACTCATACACTCAAACACACACACACACATATATACTGTATATATATATATATACATATATATATATACATATATATACATATATATATATATATACATATATATTGTATATATATATATATATATATAATACACACACACACCTATATATATATATATATATATATATATATATATGCTGTATATATATGTATGTATGTATGTATGTATACATTTACATATATACACTCATACACTCAAACACACACACACACACACATATATACTGTATATATATATATATATATACATATATATATATATATATACATATATATACATATATATATATATATATATATATATATATATACATATATATTGTATATATATATATCTATATATATATATATATATATATATATATCCCTTCAAGACATTACTTTTCTATTTTTCTGTATCTTTTCTTTTTTTCAGGCCTAGATATTTGAAGTAAAAGACGAAATTTGTTGCTGTGCTCCTCCATTTATTCAACTTTTGCCGGCAGCTGTTGTAGTCTGTAACTAATGGCAATTATATCGTCTGGGCCTACCTACAAAGAAATCATTATCCTTATACAATGGCCTTGCTTTCACACAAACGAAAATTAATATAATTCTAAATAAATCTAACAATAAAAAAAATATTAATATAATCCTAAATAAATCTAACAATAAAAAAATATCAATATAATTCTAAATAAATCTAACAATAAAAAAATACTAATATAATTCTAAATAAATCTAACACTAAAAAAAATATTAATATAATTCTAAATAAATCTAACAATAAAAAAAATATTAATATAATACTAAATAAATCTAACAATAAAAAAATATATAATTCTAAATAAATCTAGAAATAAAGAATAGGAAAATCTGAAAATACTTTGCACAAAGCTCTAAGAATCCTCACCTAAGATTAGCTTTCCCAACAGGAACATACTGTATTGTATAATGATAAAAGTCTGCACCATCTCATCAGTTAACTTTTTTTTTTTCTCTATTTCAAGAAAAACTTTTCCAGTAACAGTGCGGGAAGTTACCCTAATAATGACCAAATATTATGATGAGAGAGAGAGAGAGAGAGAGAGAGAGAGAGAGAGAGAGAGAGAGAGAGAGAGAGAGAGAGAGAGAGAGATCTACATGACAATGGAAGGAAAACCGACATTATTAGCGTAAGCTATAGAACCAGAAGTTATAACATACGAGGAAGGGAAAATAGCACAATATCAACAATTGCAGCCGTTAAGCCTCAGCCATGTCATTTATTCATGTTTGGGGTTTGGCCAGTTTTCATCATCATGCTGGCCACTCAAGAATACAGTGATGATGGGAGACTTTAGTCTGATCACAGCAAACCAACCTAATATGGGTGGCTCCGACTAGTACAGCTTTGCCGATCATGGCAATACACAAACCCTTTCACCACGTTAATGTATCCCAACTTAGAAAGGGAGAATAATATAACGTGGCATAAATATTATAGAATATTTGGTTAATGACGTTAATGCCAGTTCTATTTAAGTAAGATATGTTAGCATAAGTTAAAAAACAAACACATAGATACAAGTATAATCGTCTAACAAAATACCTTAACTAGGAATACTTACTAGAAATATCTATAAGGATGATCGCAGGATTCAACCGGTGTCAAAAAACTATAAACTATATGACGAATATACAACAAACTTGCGACATTTAAACATAAATCCGGTGAAATATGCATCTGAAAAATACTTTACAAGGTATTCGATCATTATGTAGCTCATAACCTATCTTAAGACTTTTACATTAGAAAAATTAAGATATTTTACTAACTAATACTTACCTTTATCAAGTAAAATGGCAAATACAAGAATGGAGATTAGTATCAACATAAGCGAAATATACAATTTGTTTTAACTGCATACGTTTCAGCATAAAATCTGCACAGGTACTCAACATAGTTACAGAATAATTACTCATTATGTCTGTAAAAACAATGAATAGTGAATATAAGAAGTGACACGAAGTTTATAAAACAACCTTAGCGGACTTCTCGGGCGTCAATGAAAGATTAAATTGCATTCATTAAAAAACATCGCACGAGATAGGAAGAACAAACAAGGAACACAGTTCACCTGTAAATGGATCAAGGATCGATTCCCAGGTCGCATCTGCAATGCAAAAAGAACCATTGGTTTCCAATGCAATATTCGTTACGAATAAAAGATATACGAGGTTCGATTTTAGTCTCGCGATTTCGAACACTTTTTCCATTAAAAAATACTATAAACTAACGTTATTCCCTGTACTAAATGCATAAATAATGATTTAATAATATCCTTGTATAAAAAATATGGTAAAATAAAATAACCAATAATGAACGATCCAAACGAAATATGGAGTACGTAATGATAATGAAATAAATATTAAGAAAGTCTAGCAATACAAATTTCCTGAAGCTTTTGCTGGGTTTTTATTTTCAAACCGGTTGGAAAGTTGGTCCAATGATAAGGTAAAAGATTAAAATGTCTCCCATTAATAATATTAAATCAAAATAGAATAAGACTATGAAGCACATAACATCTCTTCATCGACTTTTATAGTTAGTTAGACCTTTACAAATAATATGAAACTAATGATTGAAGAAAAAAAAAAACCTGCACACGTGTGAGATTTTATATGCTGTATTTAACATTTCAATAGATATTAATGTTATCAGTTTCAATATAACGTTTCCAGAGGGTTAGTGAAGTTAAAAAGGTGCTATAAATAAAAAAAATATTTAACCAAGAGAGAGTAAACAGTGAAAAGTTTGTGATGAAAGAGGATATAGGTATATCATTCTCTTTTGTATTACGAAAACTTTTAATGCGCTTTCAAATGTTGAAATACAAAAAAAAATTACTAGTAAAACACGTCTTTTAACACCTTTCTATAAAAAGTTTTACATTTCGAAGTATTACATTTCGAAGTATAAGAAATTATACGTTCATACTAAATAATTTTATTCAACCATTTTTAATTAAGGAGCGATGTTGTTCTAATTAAGCTCTTCGGAATTATCAGAAAAAACCAATACATCTATTTCAACAACATATTTACAAAAACTGAAAACCAGAAGGGCAATCAGATCATATGAGAAATAAACTTGTTAGCCAACTGTCATGATTTCTGGATTATAAAGTAAATTCATAATGAAGTTAACAAAACCATATCATGGTGAAAAACTGTTATAAACACGCACAATATATATATATATATATATATATATATATATATAAATAAATATATATATATATAAACATATATATATACAGTATATATATATATATATATATATATATACATAAACATATATATATATATATATATATATACTGTATATGTACATATATATATATATATATATATATATATATATATATATATGTATATATATATATATATATATATATATATATATATATATATATACATATATATATATATATATATATATATATATGTATGTATATATATATACATATAAAGTATATATATTTATATATAATTTATATATATATATATAAATATATATACTGTATATATATATATATATATATATATATATATATATATATATATATATATATATATATATATATATAGAAGATCCATAGAAGAAAGACAGATATGAGAACGGAGTATGCAATGGAGGATGAAATATCATTGGAAGGAGAAAAGAATAATGAGGTAGAATCATTTAAGTATTTAGGAACTATGATCTTCAATACATATCTTTAGAATTAGAGTTTTGTGAAAGATTGAAAAACGCCAATAAGATAATGGCTAGGTTAAGTAAAATTTTGAAATCAAATCCCCTGAAATTACACATAGAAATCAGACTATATATCAGTTTAGTGAGATTGGTGTTACTGTGTGGACATGAGTCATGTTATGACAATGAGACAATCTCCATTAGATTTAGTAGATTTGAGAATAAAGCCCTCAGAAGGATATTGGGAGTTAAATGGCAGGATAGGAGTAGAAATGAAACAATACGAGAGATTACTCAAGTGCCATATATGAATGAGATCATGATGAGGGGTAGATGGAGATGGTTTGGGCATGCACTCCGCACTCCCCAAGAGAGATTAGTTCACCAAACGTTCAGCTGGGCTCCATATGTGACTAGAAGAGTTGGAAGACCCTGACCTATATGGCTGACAACTATGAAGTACGAAGTAGGAGATGATGAATGGAAAGTATTGATTTAAAAGCTCAAGATAGAGACGACTGGCGAAATGTAACCGAGGCCCTTTGCGTCAATAGGCGTAGATGATAATGATATTGATGATAATATATATATATATATATATATATATATATATATATATATATATATATATATATATATATATATATATATAGCTCTTGGAGCATAGTCGGTCTCTTAGGCAATTTTAATGAAAATATTGATTATTTCAAGGCAACGCTTTTCTAATTTTCTACACATTTTCTTATCTTCGTGGATAGAGTTTTGAAAGGAAAGTCAGAATTTGGTACTGTGTTGCTTCATTTATTTAGCTTTAGCCAACATCTGTTACAGCAAGTAACCAATGGCTTTTGTTAAGGCATTTGTACAGAGAAATCATTATCCTAGTGACATTGAAACTGGTGCTGTGGGACTTTGGTGGGAGTCAACATATTTTATCCAGTGCTAGGTCTTTGATACTCCAACTAAAGTTTTGAAGCTTTATTAAATATCCAGATATCTTCTGTAGTATTATCATAAATCTTTATGCACAGTATCTTCAAGGTTTCAATATGTTGTTCTTTGATGTTTTTAGATTTCTCTTTCAGGTAGTAAGTCGGTCAAGGCACCAGCCAGCCGTAGAGATACTGTACTATCGCTAGAGAGTTATGGGGTCCTTTGACTGGCCAGACAGTACCACATTGGATCTTTCTCTCTGGTTAAGGTTCACCTTCCCTTTGCCTGCACATACACCGAATAATATGGCATATTCTTTACAGATTCTCCTCTATCCTCACATCTGACAACATTGAGATTACTAAACAATTCTAGTTCACCCAAGGATAACTACTGCGCTATAATTGTTCATTGGGTACTTTCCTCTTGGTAAGGGTAGAAGAGACTCTTTAGCTATGGTAAGCAACTCTTCTAGGAGGAGGACACTCCGAAATCAAACCATTGTTCTCTGGTTTAAGGTAGTGCCATAGCCTCTGTACCATGGTCTTCCACTGTCTTGGGGTGAGTTCTCTTGCTTTAGGGTACACTCGGGCACACTATTCTATCTTATTTCTCTTCCGCTTGTTTTGTTAAGTTTTTAGTTTATATACAAAATGTTTATTATAATGTTGTTACTGTTCTTAAAATATCTCATTTTTCCTTGTTTGCTTTCCTCACTGGGCTATTTTCCCTGTTGGGGCCCTGGACTTGTAGCATCCTGCTTTTCCAACTAGGGTTGTAGCTTAGCAAGTAATCATAATAATAATAATAATCTTTATGCTTACACTTCCATTATATAAGGATAATGATTTCATTGTAACGATACCCTGAGGAAGGCCATTAGTAATTAGTTGAAACAGCTGTTGCGAAAAGTTGAACAAATGGAACAAATTTTATCTTTTCCTTCAAAACTCCATCTCTGAAGACAATTAAAGATGCAGAAAGCTAGAAAAAAATTACCTTGGAATAATTGATGCCAAAAGTACTGTAGCACTTCAACACACACACAAACATACACACATAATACACACACACACACACACATATATATATATATATATATATATATATATATGCATATATATGTGTATGTATATATATGTGTGTAGTATACGTATGTGTATATATATACACACACATGTATATATAATATATATATATATATATATATATATATATATATATATATATATATATATATATATATACATAACGACATTGGACGAAGTGTCAATCAAAGAAAATGGTTTTGAGCCAACTCTCCTTGTTAAAGTAAAGTGCTGATGCTGGTTGCATGTGATTAAAATGTAAAAGCTGTATAAAATAAATTACTCTTTAAACAGTAGAAATAGAAAAACAATGACTGAAGACGTTAAAACATCAAATAACTACGTGGCAATACCTTTAAAATATATCAAAAGTTGGTCAGAGTGTTTTGAGGTAGATTAATCATGCGGACAGTGCAAAACTTGAAAGTGTTGACAGAAAGAAATGGAAGAAGTGTTGGAAATGAAGGCCCTTCATAACCAAGAGGATATAGATAGATGTAAGTGGCTAATTAGGTGTAGGTGTCCAGATGTTGGAGATAAATCATCAATGTAAGTAAACAAAACTGATGCAGCTGTGGAACTACGTGAAGGTAGCAGTGATGCTAGTTTTATATTTTCCAAAGAGGCACTGCCACTGTTACATGTATCTATTAAGGACGTGCCGTCTAGGTAGGCAAGGTAGGCAGTGCCTACCCTGAATAAATTAGATCAATAACAACATTTTTCTTGTGGAAAGATGTCCACCTAATCCAACAGAATTATTGAGGCTCCTCTGATTATTGTATGTAAGATATCTAAATTAACTTGCCGATTAGGTAGGCCTAACTTGCTCCTGCCTTTCAATTTCAGTACGAAAGCCGGGTAGTCGTGGAGACTCACCTACGTGCTGCATTCACCCCTTTAAAACCGTTTTCTTCATGTGTATGTAGGCAGAACTTTCAACTCGGTCGCTTGGCATCTTCCGTTGAGTGACATTGTACGTCTGTGTTCCACTTATTGTTTTTTTCTTCCATTTTAGTTCATTTCCATTTATTTACAGTTTCCATTTCCAGCAATGCATAGTGAATATCTTAAAGACATTTCCATCACTACAAAACGAACGTAATTTTGTGACGAAATAGTGAGAAAACGCATTTCAATGGCAGCACCAACGAGATAGAGTTCACATTCAAAACTAATTAAGACTATTTTATAATACCATAGGGACCTCTACAAACTCTTCAACAATATAAACTAATCCTATGTTGTGGGATCCAGATACTTTAGTGAGAAGCAATGGGTTTTATGAGTGGCTAACAAAAGACTCGACATATTTTTTTATGATGGTTTACAATGAAATTTTCATTAAAACTGACACACTTTTCTATGCCTTACTAACAAAATTAGACATTCCATACTGCATTGAGGGTATTAATGGGACAACAAATTTACTTGAGGATCTGCAAAACAATTTTGAGGATTTGTACGTAAAGTTTAAAGAATGTTGCAGAGAAAATAACTGAATCAAAATTTCGTACGAAAGGTTCAGTTAAAGAAGAAACCATAGAAAAATTTAAGTGTAATTTTAGATGACGTACTGAAGAACATGAAAGCAAGATTTGTTGATTTTAAGAAATTAAAGTTCATTTCATTAGTTCATGGAAATAAATGTCAAAATCTTGCTTGTCAAGTTGATAAGGATGCATTTGGAAGCTTAAAAAAGAATTATGGAAACTTTTTCGACATTATGAATCTGAAAGCTGATTTAGCTCGAATTTACAATGTACAAGAGTTTTGAGATGAATCTGTTAAAACTTTGCTTTCTTTCTTATTTGAAAATAAACTGACCCAAACATTTCATGAAGCTGTCAAGTTGCTGCAATTAATTTCGAAAATTCCTGCTACAACTGTTTCTGTGGAGAAGCCGTTTACTGCTTTGAAATTAATTAAGAGATACACCAAGAGAAGAATGACAAATCGAAGACTTTCGTCACTTGCTTTAATATATATTGAAAAGAAAATACTTAACAAAGTGGAGCAAGACTCTACTTTCACTTTCTAAGAAAAAGTGAGACATTTTTGCTACAAAGAAAGAGATAAGAATTGATTTCCTGTACAAATAGGCTAACAAAATTGTTAGTAAGTAAAATTTTTAAATATTTTTCTTCTTTTAAATGCTGACAACTTTTTTATGGCAGTTTATTACTTAAAGGTTACTAACTTCCTACATTGAGTAAAGACTGACGGCACATGACTGGTATCTATCTATCCATATACACACATCTACTACCTACCTATATATATATATATATATATATATATATATATATATATATATATATACCTGTATATATATGTATATATATATGTATACACACATATATCTACATTATATATATATATATATATATATATATATATATATATATATATATATATGTATGTATGTATGTATGTTTGCATTCTCATCAAAATCAAGTTAGCATGTGATAAAAATAACAAATTTCAAACCCAGATAAGATAGATAAAAGGTCTGGGAGAAGTGTGATGAACTGAAGGAGGCTCGACTGAAGGACAAGTTCTCGAACAACTAACTTTATTTAGTGACAATAGGTATTTATAGCCAAACCTCCCCCCCCCCCGGTCACGTAGGAGTGAAAACTGAATATGTGGATTCAACGACTTTTCTCAGTAAGGTTGACAATGGCATAAAATTTGGCAATATAATAACAGTAATGAAAATAGAGTTGAAATTAGCGTGTTACATTCAACAGCGTTTGTCGTTTCAATTGAATGGTGATTACTGTGTGCGTTTCGTAGATAAACTGTAGAGGCTATTCTTTATTTGTATTTGCGTTGCTTCTTGCGCGTTCTTTACAAAGTCGACTCCCTCCGTCTTTCAATTGACATTTTCGGACCTTCATGACCAAATATGTATATATACACAGCAAATATGCATACATACATATGTATATACTGTATATGAAAATGTATATAAATATACATACTTATATATATATATATATATATATATATATATATATATATATATATATATATATATATATATATATACACACATATATTTGAAATGAGCAACCTACTAGCATCTTGGATTTTGGGGCTACAATATTACATTGGCAGGGTTATAAAATATATATCTACATCACCATTCCTAAACTAAGGGGTCGGTTGCCTAAATGCACCTCCTCTAACAATTTTTACCGAAAGCATTTTCGTTAAATAAACCTTTCTTCTCCAAATTCTCCTTACCTCTATTAAGTCATCTAATCCCTTGCCACCCATCACTAACAGATTCTATCCATGTCATCATTCCCTCTTCCTCACCATCCTTACCGTGTGCTCTTGTCACCTCAATCTCAACTTTATCATCATGATAATTATCTTTATCTCCTACGCCCTTCTTTTAATTTCTTAAATTGCCAGCCTTTCACGAATCAAAATCCCAAAATTCTACCTGACCCCATAAATTTAATGTTGCTCCAGCTTTTGTTTCTCCTTTCTTCTTAATGGCAAATTTCCTGAGCCACACATCATCACTGGTCTGATTACGGTACATTAGATCTTGAATCTTATTTCATTTGGCACTCTTTTGTCCTACAATACCACTGCCACTCCCCACTATTTTTTCAGGTTGTACTTGAAACTCTCTACTTGTTTCAAATCTATGCTTCTTCTAATGAGTATAAAAATCATATCCACTCCCTGCTTGCTGGATACAGTAACTTCAATCATTTACGAGATTTCTAATACGCACTTACCATTCGCTACAGTTCTTCTTCAGTCTTTGCTATAACCACCATCTGCATATAACAGTTCCAAAATGCAACTATCTTAAATTCTGATCCAAATAATAAAGGAATAATCTTAACTACAGCTATTGGGACGCAAGACCTACCCCTCAACAGTCATCTTATGAAATTAATTTGAATCCACAAAAAAATGAACTTAAAAACATAAA
Organism: Palaemon carinicauda; assembly: GCF_036898095.1. Lineage (NCBI taxonomy): Eukaryota > Metazoa > Arthropoda > Malacostraca > Decapoda > Palaemonidae > Palaemon > Palaemon carinicauda. The sequence goes on along the minus strand of NC_090728.1, from coordinate 29,840,784 downwards.
AACTTTGACTGCTATATTTTTATTCTTGGATACAAGGATACAATCATAAAATCCAGTCCATTACGCATATCCAGTTCAAATGCCACACACAGGTTTAAAGGCTTAATGGCCACTCATGAATGACAGGGGTAAAGGACAGTGACATTGCCCTATCGAGCAGGACAATGCCCTAGAGACTGACCGTACATATATATGATCAGCGCCCAAGCCCCTCACCAACTAAGCTAAGACCAAGGAGGACCAGGCAATGGCTGCTGATGACTTAGCAGATAGAACTATAGGCTCCCCCAAAACCGACCCATCCTTAGCTCACAAGAATGGCGAGGTTACAGCAACCAGAGGAACTAACGAGTTTGAGCGGGACTCGAACCCCAGTCTGGTATTCACCAGTCAGGGACGTTACCACATCGGCCACACATAAAAATACACACACACACACAAAAAGAGGAGATTGGTGCTTAGCATGGAGTCGAGATTACCATCCTGTTTCCAAAACACCAGTTAATAATACCTCAAATAACTACACACTTGACATTAGTTTTGGAACCCTTGTCTCATGATTACCTTTCTTGTGGGAAATAAAAACTTAGGAAAAAAAAACCAACTACTTTTTCCTAAGACATATATTTCCTTTCATCTGAGAGGGGCGTTATTTATTGTTCGCTAAGAAGAGCCAATGATTAGCAATACGTTTTGCTAAGATGATTTTTATCATTATAGATTATTTACTTGGTTCTTTGTACTATTCTTTTTTACTCTAGTATCTTTGGGGTCAGTTCAATCATCCATAAATCTTAAGAGTAATGTAATTAAATGTGCCTTTTTTATTTCACAAATTATTAGTCTAAACCATTCATAATGCTTCATATAAAAGAACAAAGGAGCCACTTCTTCCGTTAAGCCTTTTTACTTTCCTTCTTATTTATTTGCCTTGTTTACATCAGCCGTTCTACTTAACTTCCTGTCTCAGTGGCCTCTGTTGTGGGAAAAATGGCAGTCATGAATCACTTGACAGTCTGGACAGAAATTCGCATAATGGCGAGTTCCATAATGATCTAATTATTGTCGCTTTCAGGCATTTTTCTTTTTGGTGTAGACTCTCCGGCTATTCAACATTTCGCGCTAAAAATGGACATCTTTTCACTGATATTTGATTTCTTTGAGAGAGAGAGAGAGAGAGAGAGAGAGAGAGAGAGAGAGAGAGAGAGAGAGAGAGAGAGAGAGAGAGAGGAGAGAGCCAGCCCTGAAACCCTATCATTCCTGGCTTAACTTGGAAGCCTGAGGTCAAGGCCGCTACAAAGCTTGTGGAATAGAAGGCCATTGCAGCATGTGCTCACACCAAATGCTACGAAATCCCCTGGCATAAAAGGAACCCGGGAAGAATTCTAAAAACAGAGAAAAGGGTCACAGAGAACGAGGTCACGGTCATTGTCTGAAATGAGAAGCCTTCCTCATAAGCCCGTTTTAGTATCTTAAAGAATAAGAGGCGTGGAAAGAGCAAAATCTTTATTGTAGTGCTAACCTCAATTACAACACTATGATGGATTGAACATCATCGTGAGGGAAAGAAGCGAGGAAATCCAATTAGTATTATGCTTGGTTGAGGATTTATGCATGCATGTGTATATTAATTAGTTAATTATGTACCTGATAAATGGTCGACTGCGGTAGTCGCAAACAGGATGCAATAGGAGATGAGATTATCAATCTCTATTGTAGCCAGTCCATCTAAGGAGAAGAAGACGTACGATGTATATATGATATACAGGTGGGATGTTAACAAATGCTATTAAGTGGGTGGGAATGAAAACAGCTGATCATCAGGCAACAACACACAAAGATCAGAAAAGACAGGTGTGATATAAATCTCAAACTATTTCTTACAAAATGACTATAATTATGAGTCTTTGTCAGAGTTATGGTGCACCATGATGTTGATGGCATTATTCAAGCGATAAGATGCAAGGTGATGAAATGGCAATTTGCTCGGGCCATGAGACTTGATGCAGTTATTAAAATGTTAAACAAGAAAGCGAAATAACACAGTGAGCCTTTATTAAGATAATAAATGAGACTGTCCAATGGTTAGTTTTAAAACTACTCAATTAAAATCTAACCGAATACTGGAATAACGATGACCGGAAAATATGATTAGATATAGAAATGAATGACTCTCAATCAATTTTTGAGCAAACAAGTACAATTAAGCTAGAAATTAAGATCCTAAATGAGGAATTAGTGTAATGAAAGTAAGGTCTACATTAGAAAAGATGATGACGAAAGAATCCTCTTTAGTTTATGACCATAAATGGTCATATGTTCCTGGTATAAAAAAGTAGATCTCAATGTAATGAAATACTAATGACATAAAGTTCAGATGGATTCATATATAAGACTGAGGAAAAAAACCCAACTCTCCTTAAAACCGATGCAAAGACTGAAACTCTAAACTAAAGAATTATAACAACGGCCTGTAAAAATATCTAAACATAGGTATCAACATTTATACAAGACTATCGTGTATTTATATAAAGAAAAAGGGAAAACAATAGAAAATTCCCTCAATATATGACTTCGTGCATGAGAAATGTGAAAAAAATAACATTACGATCATACAGAATATAATAAGATACAAAGAACAGAAGTGATAATTGCATATCATAATGAAAAAGAAATTTTATATGGGTAAAAGCACTTATAATATAAAAGAGAAGTAAAGAAATATACGAAAGACGGGAAAGTAAATTATGATAATACAGTATTAGAAATAGTAAAAACACAAAAGAAGCATGATGCTTATGAACAAATAAAAAGTTCTCCGAATACATAAAAATGCAGTATATAATAATTCTCGTTCCGGTCAATGAAATGAAATTTTTTTTTTTTAACTCTTTCAACAACATAAAAGTTGAAAGGGAAAACGCGTCCCATATGACACCAGTGACACCAAACGCTGAGATGAAAAACAATTATATAGTTAATATACAAAATCTCCCCTACTCGAAAAACCCAGGAGTTAGTGACGATGAATCTGGAAGAGGGGAGAAAATAACAGGTGACGAGAACAAAGCGCACCTGTCATCAAATTTATAAATGGTACGGAAGCTCCCAATGGAAATTGAAAATCAAATTAAATAATGAAAGAGAGACGGGGGAAAGAAGCAATATGTGACTGACTATGCTGTGAATGGTAGTCATGTATTGGCTTAGACAGTTATTCACAAAGGCAATGTAATGGTGTTCACACGAAAGAAGAATGACAAAGAATTTCTCTGTACTGTTGAAGGTAAAATCACCAGAGATATGAGGAGACTTCATTTGATGCTCCTATCCTCCCGAAAGAAAAAAAAAATGTCTGGAAGTGATTATATATGTTTAATACAATTTTTACCTAAATACCAAAAAATAAATAATAACTAAATGGACATCAATGCAATCACTTTTCATATAAACAAAAAAAGTAAGCACAAATAATAAATGTCATTTACAAAATATCATGTAACAAAAATAAAATACTGAACGGCAAGAAGCTAATAAATGTAAAGAAGAATTAATTAATTATATGAAATAGTTACCTCGTCAAGTAAATGGAATGAATATTACCCTTAATTAGCAAACTCGACCTACATAATTTTGGTAACGGAACTTTAGTGACTACATTGCATGTATAATTCGTGTTTTACATTCAGCAAACTGCGCATTTCAAATGTGCTAAATACATAATTTTCGAACGTGTCCCAAGTAATTTTCATATGCAGGAAATTTATCCGGATATATATTTTCTAATTCATCCAAGGCTGAAGGAGATTCCAATCCATTCACATAAATAGGTTTCACTAATTCTTTCACAAACAAAAATAATTTTTAAGATTGCGATCAAGCCTAACCTTTATTTAGAGAAAAGTAGCAACAGTGGATTGAAGGCTTATTATTGGACTGGAAATATTATATCTTTAGACATGTTCATATAATTTCATGAAAAGAAAGAAAAGATCTGTTATAAAGGATTACATACTGTGGATGAGTGCATTAAAGGGACTCTGATTCTCTCTCTATTCTCCAACAATAGTTGTAAAACTTCTGATAAATTTAAATTTCAAATAGTACCCATGTATCCCAGTTGTGTTTCGAAAAGAAGTTTGTAAACATGAAGTAAGCCATTATGAAATAAAATTCCTGTTATTCTTTGAATGAACTATCGCGTACAGGATGCGCAATTATTCTTTTTTATTTTTTTATTAAATCGAAAACTCGGAGTTTTATCAATCAATGCTTTGAACCATTAATGCTCCTGATTATGAGAAGGAATCTTCAAATTATTTCCAGGTAAAATAGATATTAGTATACATAATAAGAACAATTATGTGGGTTTTTTACGTAACGATCCAGAAATAGATAAATGGTTACATACAAAGAGCGGCCCAGAAACGCATTACCTCATTTAAATCGGTTGAAAAGAAATCAGCTATGTTGACGGTGACCCCAATTAGTAAATGGTTCTTATTGTGTATTTGTAAGACATTCGCAACATCTATCAGGAAACCACAGACACCCGCTATTCACCAAAATTACACGCCCGCCACTTTTGCTATCCCTATGGCTGCAATTACTAAACTAACAACAGGAATCAATTGCTTGAAAGGTATAAAGCTAATTTCCATGATATTTGATTATTTTTTTCTTTATTTTCTTTGGAATTTCCGATTGGAGAAAAATACACTGATGTCAATTTGTAGGATTAGTCAACTGATTATCATTAAACAGTCACGGATTAATACTGATTCCATAATATATATATATATATATATATATATATATATATATATGTATATATATACATACGCACACACACATATATATATATATATATATATATATATATATATATATATTGCCAGACACTTGCTTTTCTTATAAAGGGGAGATGTGTATATATACCGTACATATACATATATAACTTTTAGGTTCCTCTCTCTCTCTCTCTCTCTCTCTCTCTCTCTCTCTCTCTCTCTCTCTCTCTCTCTCTCTAATAGATAAAACAGAACATAACAATAAAAGCTTCTTGCTATCAATCCAAAACTGTTCTGTTTGAGCAATAAGAATTAACGACGAGCAATTCAAATGGACTCGACGAGGAAAACAAGTGATGAAAAAACTTTGAGAATCGAAACCGAATATCGGAAACGTAGTGAATGATGAATTAAAACTGAAAAATGAAAAAGAAGAGATAAACATAAAAGTAATGTTTATGTTGTGAAGTATCAAGGTACTACTTCATTTTTTATGTTTTCCTCCTTACGTTTTCCTTCTCCTTTCTTCTTCTCGAACGACAAGAAACGAAGCGGAAGCTTGTATAGCTTTAAAAGGATTAATCTTTTGCGAACTTCTGCGTGCCACGGTGAATTTATCACGACGAGCGATGGAAGTCCTGTTAATCTTATATCAATAAAGCCTCATGGAAGAGAGATGGGACCGGGATCAGAGCAAATCGCGTTATCGCCTCTAATTCACACGAATGCATCATTGACGTTCTTGAGAACAATGGCAGTGTGGGACTGACTTGAACAATTACCTACCTGAAATAGAAATCCACCTGGCCGTTCATTTTCGAACCATAACTAAGGTTTCTAAATTCATTTTTATTGCTACTACCGAGTCCTATATTCATATGCTTCTTTGAAGAGTTATTCCTTGGTCATCATTCTTTACGATTTCGTCACAATTTCCTTAAAATGATGATGTTATCCTTTTTTTGGTTTAAAAAGAATCCCAAAGATATGTTTTAGGTTATGTAAATACGCTTCCCTACAATATTAGGTTTACCTTGCAAGTAGAGGAAGATAATATTTGTATTTTCTTGAATACCAACATTCCACGCTCTAATGGAATTTTGTTCCTCTGATATTTATTTCCGCACTCTAATGAGATGTTCCTTTTGGTTTCTTTCTTAAAAGTACAAAGACGAATACTAATTTGAGTCTTGATTTTTTTTCTGATTCATTCAAGGTAAGTTCAATCCGGACACTTATATTTTGAGTTACACCTTATGTTCAAACTGTTCTAAATCCAACGCTTGACGTATATTCTATAAACAACTTTTATTTTTTACGCCTCTTCAATTGAAATGTTGGTTATAATTTACATAATTTTTTTTAGCTCTACATAAAATATCTGGAAATTATCACGCACACACACACACACACAAAGAAAGATGGAATTCTGATATTTATAGCACCATGTCCTAATTCAGCTTATGATTCTTAATAATAGTAACTATCTCACTATTTCTCAGTCTGTTTAATAGTAGTATAATAATTTCCATGTTTATTTCTTAGCAATCAAGAACTCACTTTTAAAATGGCGCAACGGACTAAAGTTTTACGAAGATAAAATCTATCTTTAATCTTTCATTGTAACCGAAGTTTAATTTGAACTCAATAATTAACTGATTATTTTTCAATTTATATTTCCCATTAAATTTCTTCATACATTTGGGGACTCAACTGTTTTTGACGCCAGTTTAATTTCCATTCATTAAATAAGAAATTTACTCGGAAATAAATTTATCGCCGTTTACATCAATTACGCGCTTTCCTCTCTTGTCCCTTTTACATCTTTCTCTTTAGGGTTTCTCATTAATTTTTAAACTACATCGTAGGCCAGACATCAATAACGGTACACACACACACACACAGACACACACACACACATACACACACACATATATATA
>NC_090728.1:29811554-29831554 GCF_036898095.1 Palaemon carinicauda | reverse complement strand
ATATATATATATAAATATATATATATATATATATATATATATATATATATATATATATATATATATATATATGTATGAATACATATATGTGTGTGTGTGTGTATGTATGTATTCATATGTTTTGGGGGCTTGGTCGATCTTAAGCCATTTTCATAAAATTCTGAAGCACTGAAAATATACACAGGGATATAATTAGTCAATAGCCTATGTTTGTAGTAATGTTAAAATGATTTACGCATACATTACTGGCATTTTCGAAAGTCTAATAATAAAATAGCAAGAAAATAGAAAAAGCGAAAACGTAGTTGAGGCAATTAAATCTTATTGGTACCGCGAAAATTCAATAACTAGGTTTAAAAAAAAAGTTGTGAGAGACATCGGATGATGGAGTTAGCAACTCCACTTACATGTGTTCTCAAGAAAGGCAGCAGTGTTGACTTCGAACGACCATTAAGTTTATGGGAAAATATAAATACATCACCATTAGTGTAGTCTGACAGGAGGAAAGCCTATCTAAAGTCTAAAGCATACTTTTAAGCGTAGTGTGAAGGTAAGACACCACATTGGGTAATAGGTTATATTAGCTGGTGTAACAATGTTAGATGACCCTCCCACTAAGTTTTAACACCACGGTAAGCTAAAATCGCCTTCGGATTACCGAAAGATAGGAAAACGTAGATCTAAAATTACACCTGAATGTTCGAGATTTCTTTTTCTCTCGTATTAGAAGGGTCATTGGTCCTTGATGAAAATAATCTGCATGTTCAAGATTTTCCTTTATCGAATTAGGAAGATAATATTAATTTTAATAACATTCGTAATCCAGACTGACTTGGGTCTATAGAGACCGTCAAATATTTTTAGCGATAGCAACAACAGTAAGATAAATATTATTCTAACAAGGATTGCTTGATTTTCAATATATTGATTTCTAAAGAATGACGACTATCAGTGGAATATTATATTTCTGTTCATTTCACAGCAGCGTTGTTATCCCAGTGAATAAAGGAAAACAAAAGAACACAAAATGGCGGCCAAGCACACGAGCTTTGTCAGGTAATGGAACAAAGAAACAGACATTACTCTGATGATAACGGAATCGTCATATATTAAAAACTTTCAAGTCATTGGCGGTCAATAAAGCTGTGAAGTAATTCACGTCACAGGCCTTTGAGAGAGAGAGAGAGAGAGAGAGAGAGAGAGAGAGAGAGAGAGAGAGAGAGAGAGAGAGAGACTCAACATGTTAAAGGGCTGTGTGATTTTTTTTTACTTAAGTTTGTTGTATTTATCTTTTTGGTGTGCTTTCAGATCCCTCTTTTACTCTTTGTGACACAACAAGAGATTTTCATTCATCCTAACTGATACGTTTTTCATCCCTCCCTGTCCTTTACCGAAGTGATTACAGTAATGGATACTAATGAGAGTGAAAGTTAGGGGTGCTATGAATCCGTTATATTTCCTAGATTATAATTATCCAGAATTCTTGATTCTTTATATGAATAGTAATTAGTTTATAGTACTCTGTTAATGTAATTCAAACGATATAGACGAATTGGATTTGTCAAAAATAAATGAACTCACTTTCCCAGTTTATACAGCTGGAAATACATAAAAAAAACTTATTTAGCATGTAGAATTTGTAAGTAAAGTACAGTATTTTGAGTTTTTTACGAATACGGAATTCTTTGTATACTGTTTCAGAAAATGAATAATTTCCACATAATTGACGCATTTCAGCATGCAATAAGCGTTTCAGATACATCCGAAAAGGGGATTTTAAGACCAATTTTGGTCCTGTAAACACTTAAGTGAAAATCTTAGACTTTCTTAAAATGAATTCACCGAATTCATGGTATCACTGATGTTGTCAATTGGCCTTATGACAACTTCATGATATACTAGCAGCAAAGCACAAAAGACCGTACAAGTTTCACCTCATCTTTAATGAAATTTGGCCAATTGGGAAAAAGAGACTGTTAGAGAAAGGTTGAGTTTTCAATCTTGTTAAACTTGGAATACAAGCAATTTTATTTCCTGAATAGACAGTTTTTAAATGGCTTGAGAACTAATAGACGTAAATTTAGTTAGAAACATAAAATATATAGCAGAGAAATTTTGTAGATAAATCGTTGAGTACACAAACTTTCATAAAATGCAAGCCAAGATAAAAAACGAGATCGAGTTCAGTCTGTAATCGGAGAATCGAAGACAGGATTATTGAACTGGAAACAGAACAGAAATTTGTTTTAATTGCCGAAGACCTTATTACCTCGGAGGTCTAATCTACAGCTCCACCTCACTCTTCATTCCAGGGAGTTGCATGTCATTGAAATGGTACAGTTGGACACAGGAGTCCCTGGCACACCTTGCTCAGATGAAGTGCACCTTATCACACCCTTACTTCACAGTGAGTTACCAAAGCGAGGTGGTGGGCGGGCTAAACACAAGAACCCGCTACGCATTAAGGGTGTGTCTGGGTGCACTTCCTCAGAGAGAAGTGTACCAAGAATTCGCGTGTCCAACTGTACCTGCAGGTCTCTTGGTTTACAGTTGGAGTTTATGCCTTTTTGTTCGGAGTCTTAGATGTTACTAACTTGTAAATGTTTTGTATTTTCTTATTGCACAATGATCATATTTGGATATCTATAAATCTCTGTTAACAATACAACACGGATACGAGTCTTAATCAAGTAACTGCAGACCCAGTGGGCCTTTGTCAAGAACAATTTGATATTGATAGCCTAAAAATATACCACATTTTGAAAACGGATTATTCTCACCGACTTCATTCAAAAGGATTTTGGCTTACAAGACAAAGTGTTTAATTCTTCGAACTAAAAGAATATAACAGCTCAAAGCATGTTTCATCAGAAAATATTAATTAAACTAAATATCTAAATCTAGTTTCTAGACAGGACATTAATTATTGACTGCAATCCATGAAGGAAGGTTGCATAAAGAAAATGTTTTTACAAACATGAAATTTCTTTGAAATATGAACCAATACAGCAAGCATACAACAATTCTCACGCTTGCCCTTAAATTAACAATAAATATGTTTAATTAATCTTTGATTCAAAGAATCTAAGAGAACCTAAAACTATGTCACGTTTATCAATGAACCGGAAATATGTTAATTTATCAACTCTCGGTCGGATAATACATGGCTCAGATAATAATAGGGAGTGAAACAAAACAAATATTCCTGTTCTAAATTTCAGATAAAGCGTCGGGAAAGGTTTAATGTTCGTCTTAGTGCCTTGAGAAACGAAGACCCATTAATGAACTGAGAACTGATTAATTTGTCGATTTTGTGTTTTCCGGCATCGAGATATCAAAGGCCATTGACGCCGATATCATTTGATATAAATTATAAATGAAAATCCAATTTAAAATAATAAAGACAAACAGGTCAGTATCAATGTTAAATGGCTTTCACAAGACTTGCTTCTGAAATAAATTTAAAAATGCCGGACTCAGCTATCGGCTAGTGGCAAATTCTTTTTAGCCTCAGCTTAGCTGGAAAATTTAATTTCATCACGTCTCGTGACGATGAATGCTGTTGAAACAATTTAATATACATTTTCAAAAAACACTGTGATGCCTTGTGGATTAGAAACAATTGTTGTTCTTTGGAGCAAACACCTTTATATCATTTCTGCTGTTTGAGTATTTTTTTTTTAATGTAGATTTAATACATATTTTCACAACACAACTACATTCAAAGGTTTACAACTATAACTATGTTCTAAGTTGTAAATTACATTAATTGCCACGTAAATAGAAAAAAAATTTGCTGAGGAAATCTAAAATATCTATATAGTAAAATAAAGGTCACCTTAAGCACCTACTGAGGGCACTAATGATATTTAATCTTATTGTATTTATTTCTTATTTTCCAATATTTGCTGGACGCAACCAAAGAGAAAGTTAAAAAGCACAGAAGAAGCAGAATTAATAATCTGATGTCAACAAACCTCATTGTTATCTTTAAGTTAAAAACGCAACTCCACTAATGAATCGTTATCATATTATTTTTGTGTAATTTGAGGTATGATACTTATCAATATTTTAGTTTTAGCTGTGTCGCTTCCAATCTAAAACATGATGCATGGCGATAAAAATGAGCATCTATGGGTATTTAAAAAAATAAACAAAAAATAAAGATTTGTGCAAAAAAGGGAAGAATCTTTTGATAATGTTTTTGGATTTAAGAAAAGCACTTGGTGAGGGGATCTTCACGCTAATCATTTGGGGTTCTGCTGTTAATCTTAACACTCAATATGATGCATAATTAAAATGCAGCACAAAATATTTACAATGAAGTAAAGCAGCTAATTATGAGTACATTTGAGATTTGTACAGCTGATGTATTTTCACTTTAATGTATACAAACTATCTAAATTGAAATAACACTGATCATATGCGTAAAAAAAAGCAAGATATTTGTTTCAAAGAAGAAACCCAAAATCTGAATTAAAGCGGACGTTCGTTCGTATATCGTGGCAGGCTCACCAAACTTCGAGCAATCTGGCATACCATCAACAATATCTGATTGCCCCGATACAGCAGCTTTGGAACCGACGTGCGGAATAACGACGTTATATATGGATCATGAATCTTAGCTTAGATATAACAAAGGACGGCAAGCCGTTCCAATTTCTGGAACTAACCAGTTCTTTTGGGAAAGCATTCATCAGTTTGGAAGTGTTCTACCTTAGATTTTCTTCAAATGATGAACTTGTTGGATCATGGAACGATTACCAATCCCAGTCAACTTTTGTGTGCAAGAAGAATACGATTATGTAGTTGATTTCAAATTTTCTCGGGAATGAGAAAGTAAATCTCACTATTCATATGCATGTACGATTACATACATACATATATCACCATATTTATACATGTTCATACGATGGAAATACATATATAATAATGTAAATATATCCATGTACATACGAAGATAAAAGCTATATATGTACAAAGTACCTAAGAAAAGGCAAACTGCAAAATCTAAAGACGTCCTCAGCCTGACAATCCCTAAAAGCACAAGAAATTGCAACATTCTAGAATTTTAAAACAGGAGAATATTCCTATTTAATCATGGCGTTCAATTCTAAATGAAAGCTTCTAAATGAAAACTAAATTCACATTCACTTATTTCTATAGACTATTTTGTGAATAACATACATTACATATGTGATTGAACAAAAATGGCACTATTCATATATATTTATATAAAAAAATGAAACCTACTAAAAGGAAAACACGTTGCCCTGCATGGCTGTAAACATCCCTGAATTTGATGTAAGAAACAGCATCATATGTCTTGGCAGAATTATTTTCTTTAGATATGTTTTTAAGATTACCAGGCCTGAAGACATCTTTGTGTTTGTTTTTCATCTGTCAACTTAGAGAATATGAGCTTTGAAAATAAAAATAATTCAATAAATATATCTTGTAGTAAAATGACATAGCCTTAGCTAATAGAACGTGATAAAATGGATAATTACTAATTTTTCTATTTATATCTAGAAAGAAGGTAACTTTAAAAATCGAGCAATGTACCTTTCACTCAGACAATTTTCATCTTTTCTCTCTATTGACTCTTTTTATCTCTGCAATATAACTAAGTAAAATGAAGACCAATTAACATTTGGCTCTTATTACCAACTAATAAACAACGAAGAAACAAATTGCGTTGCATAAGAAACAAATCATATTATCATTATTATTGCTATTGCTATTGTTACTTGCTAAGCTACAACCCTAGTTGGAAAAGTAGGATACTACAAGCCTAAGGGCTCCACAAGGGAAATTAGCCCAGTGTGGAAAAGAAATCGATAAACTATATATGAAAAGTAATGAATAAAATTTATTAAGATCATTAATTACGTTAAAATAGATTTGTCATATATAAACTACGAAGCAAGATTTATATCACTAGGTTTAGCATGAAAATATTCGCAGAAAGTTTGAACTTCTGAAGCTCCACCGATTCAATTGCCGGATTATTAAAATCTTTCAACAATCTGGTCACAACTGGAATGAACCTTCAAGAATACTGTGTAACATTGAGCCTTATGATGGTCAGAATTATGAAAAGTCTTATGCAGCATGCATAAACAACTAAATAAACGACGGTGAAAAAGATTAATATTGAGATCAGGAATAAGAAATCTAATAGCCTGCAATTTTTTGTCATACAAATTAAGACGAGAGTCAGCAGCTGAAGACCAGACAGGAGAACAATACTCGAAACAAGGTAGAATGAAAGAACTAATGCATTTCTTCGGGGTCGATTGACCACCGAAAATCTTGATAGACTTTCTCAATAAGCCATCTTTTTAAGCAAGTGAAGAAGACACAGAGTGAATTATTTCTCAAAAGTAAAGTTACAATCAAGAGTCACACCAAATATGTTAAAGAAGTTATATAAAGTTAAAGAAACATTATCAATCTAAAGACATGGATGTTGGGGAGCGACTGTCTTCTACCTACTTACAATCATACTTTGAGTTTTGATAGGATTCACCTTCATGCCCCATAATTTGCACCATGCACTAATCTTATCTAGATCTCCATCAAGGCATTCAGCAACTCCATATCTATATTCAGAACCTGGAACTGATACAAAGAGAGTAGCATCATCTGCATATGCAACAATTTTGTTTTCTAGGCTAAACCCCATAGAATGTGTATATAATAAAAAAGAAGTAAAAGGCAAGGAACACTACGCTTAGGAAAAGATATTACATTCCTATACTCAGCATGATGCCCATCAACAACAACTCTTTGCAGTCGATTACTGAAAAATTCAATAATGATGCCAAAAAAAAAAAAAAAAAAAAAAAAAAAAAAAAAAAAAAAAAAAAAAAAGACCAACTCCCAACTGTTTGAGTTTAAAAACAAGGTTCTCATGATTAACACGGTCAAAGTCAGCACTTAAATCAAGACCAAATCCAAACTGAAGTACAAAACTTACAGTAGGGGTGCCAGTATATACTGCTGTAGGTCTAAACAGTTACCAGACCCGTGAGTAGCTTCCCTTTTGATTTGCTCACAGCCTGGTTCAGAGACAAAGTCCAAAGCTCTTAGGCCATGGTAATCAGTTGGAAAAACAGAATTCAACCACTCCTTATGGTGAGCATTAAAATCCCTAACAAGCACAAGAGAGGGCTTCCTATCGTCTTGTTGTATCTTAGACATAACGGTATGAAGACAATCGAAGATAGACTCGTCCACGTCTGAATTCCGATAGATAGAATACACACAAAACTTGTTATGCTTACCACAATCTTTTATTAGCATAATCTCATACCATCAACATTCATAGCAGGACTTATGAGAAGCAGGGTACTTAACACCGTCTCTCCCCTTGCCATAGGAATGGAATCCCATTTTCAAAATTATTGCTTACTTAAAACCTGGAATATGCAGCTCAGACGAGTGCCTCATTTGAAAAACCAAAGTTTCTGTACTTAATAGAATATCATACTGTCTGGAGGCAACTGTAAGGTCTCTAATATTGTTATGCAGTCAACGATCATTGCAAAACATTAGAAAACATTCGCGAAGTCTCGGAAGCACTGGTCCCAGATTTTACTCAAAATACGTATTAATAGCAACAAAAATGTCTCATCATACTTGAAAACAAACCTAACAATAATGACAACAAAAACCATATGTACACGACTATATATATATAAAGAGACTTATATGACTAATAAAGATAAAATGTTGGATAAAAAGCTAAAATCATAAGTTAATACGAGAAGTTTTATTACAATACCGTTCACGAAACCGATAACCATAGGTTGATAGTCTACAGCTGGATAAATCAGAAACGTTAAAAGACATCGCGGCATTTTTGGCAATATATAATATTATTGTATATTTATAAGGTCATCATGCAACGGTTGATGGTATCTTGATTAGTGAGCAAAGTGAAACGGAAATTTTCGTCAGGTTTGATTTTTTTCATTCATATCAGCGCTGAGATTTTTTCTTGCTTTTATAGGATTGAAAGACTTGATAGTCTGATAAAAATATTCTCTGGTATTTAATTTTCAAAGCCATTCAAAAAGATTAGGCACAAATTCTATTTAATTGCATTCAAAGTATGAAGTCTATTTTTGTCGAAAAATATTCTCCGCCTCAAAAAATCTATGTAATGAGTCTGATAAACTTAAACATAAAAAAGGATGACCTCATACATTGGGATTAAAAAACAAAAAATTACTTTTATCTTAATATCTTATAAAAATTTTGGATTTAATACAGACATCCCTAAGAATACAAAATACGCGCCAACATTCGTAACTTTAAGTAGAAGCATCATCCCAAATAAAGCAGCATCTTGTGAATTTGCTCTTAAAAAAATCAAAAGCACCATGCTCACAGCCGACCAACTTTAATATCCCTGTATGAGATATTTCCTCCGAGTTTTGCCGCTGTTATATTTAGGTACTTATTTCACCTGGGAATGATAAATGTCTTTACTTAAGCAGATTGGGAGAACATGTCTTCCTCACCTTTCACATATCCTTAAGATAAAAGTAAACGAAATCACACATTATATGGTGTTTCTACTTCATTACATGAAGTAAAGGACAATTAATAAGAAAATTTTAGGGGAACACAACTTCGGCTTTAAATTATGGGAAAGTTGGTCCATGTTGAAAAACATATGAATAACATTAATGAACAGAACCGGTATCAAATTATATCGAAGCTAATAGAAATTAGATGCAAGCCATCAATCACTGTCATGGACGTTACGCAGAGGCAGAGAGAGAGAGAGAGAGAGAGAGAGAGAGAGAGAGAGAGAGAGAGAGAGAGAGAGAGAGAGAGAAGAGAGATTCAATA
Source organism: Palaemon carinicauda (assembly GCF_036898095.1). Lineage (NCBI taxonomy): Eukaryota > Metazoa > Arthropoda > Malacostraca > Decapoda > Palaemonidae > Palaemon > Palaemon carinicauda. The sequence continues at coordinate 29,822,689 of NC_090728.1, read as the reverse complement.
CCCTTTGTCCTTTGTTATCAACAATGTCCCTTTCAAAACGTAAAAAAGCAGTTCGTGACATATAATAACGAAATAAAGATTAACGTGGAAGCAGTATCGTCCTTTCAAGATATTATCATTTCATTCACCTTCATCGATAAGCTCTAGTCAATTTCCCTGAGGCTCTAGCAACTTACTGCAAAGTTTCCTCACCTGAAGCCAAGTTGAGAAAGTTGAGGCAACCCGACTTCTACGAATAGAGTAGTGAAAGACTCCACATATCCGCAATGGAAGGATTTCACAAGACCCATCGCAGTATACAGTAGATAGTCAATTGTCTTGATATAATAACCTGTGCATCGTATTTATGACTTAAGCAACAATTAGCTTTAAGGATTGTAATCTCCCCTATATAATAAAGAGCAAGTGTCTGGGTATATATATATATATATATATATATATATATATATATATATATATATATATATATATATAGATAGATAGACAGATAGATAGATAGATATTTTTTGCCGGTGGCGCACAGTGGTATTGTTAGGCGTATTACTATTCGGTCTCTCCCTGTTCCTCGGGTAGGGAGAAGAGGGAGTAGTCATACCCTAGTGAGATGGGTTGTAGTTAGGAAAGGGGGAGGAGGTTGGAGGGGTGGAATCTACGTGTGCGAGTATGTTTGTATATCTATTTAAATCTTTAGCCATCATTTTTAACGGGTCGCGTACACTAGTTCTATAATTATAGGAATTATAGGATCAGGTCAGAAAGGTTATAATTTGAAATTTTTTATCAGCATCTGGCCATAATATTTAGCATATAAAGTCTTAATTTTTTATTCACAAAGAATATTTAATCCATAGGAGGTCGTAATTCTATATACTTAAATCTATTCATGTAGATTATGGAATTATGAATAGGGGCTATAATTATGGCTTACCCCAGAGTCCGAGGAGGCACGGCGATTTTTCTTTTTTTAATGATTATAACACAAATTAGAATAAAATATTCTTTTAATGTGATATCATTATTCAACATAATTTCATTTTTATAAAATAGGTTAAGGGAAATTATTTACTATTTTGATGATGCTTTCCTAAATAATAACAAATACCTGTCCGATGAAAAACTGCAGCATAAAACTGATGTTCAAAATGTACCAACCGACAGCACGCTAAAAGTTTGATATAGGAAATGGAGTATTTCAGAAAATTGGCCAGGTTCATAAGCTCTTCTTATTATTGCCTGAACAAATGTTTGGCGTAATAATCTCCCCTATATATATATATATATATATATATATATATATATATATATATATACACAATAGTACCTCTACATACGATCTTAATCCGTTCTAGGAACTGCTTCGTATGTTAAAACAATCGTATGTTGGAGCAAATATTCCCATAAGAATACACTGTAATTTTTATAATTCGTTCCACAGCCCAAAAACCTATGATAACTCCTTAATAAATTGCTACACATAATTACACATAACATTAATACAATTGCATAATACAGAAAGATCTAAAAAATAATAATAATAAATAAAAAAAGGGGTTTTTATTGACACTTTACCTTAGAGACAGGCCAGCGCAGGTGTAGGAATTGCTACCAGAAGGAGACGGAAGATCAGCGAGGAGGTAGAGATGTCGACTGCGATAACATACCGCAACTTACTCTAACTTACACTATGTGAACTTTAACCTAATTTACCTTAGTTTTTTTTCCATTTTTATATTTTATATTTTTTTTTTACATTTTTTTTTTCATTTTTATTTTCAATTTGCATCACTTTCACTCGATTCGGTCTTATTTTTCTTTCCTTCACTTTCTTTCTCTTCATCACGATCACTAGAACGCTTTGTAGATTTTTTAAAGAAACTATTGAGAAAAAGTTGTTTGGTACGGCTTTTTAGAATTTTTCTGGAATGAGTTAAACAGACATCAACAAATTGCGAAACTACACGGCAAACCTGAAGTTCTCTGTTCTTGTGCGCATTGTGTGGTTGTCCTCTATTCGGTCCGTTATTAACAGTGCTTATTATCTTCTTTTTCTCATGTTTCCTTTTTTATTTTACGTATAATCAGGAGTCTTAAGAAGCTTAGTTTCGGTACAGGTATTAGTAGTGGTGAGAAAAGAAAGAAGGCAATGCTTTCATTAGAATTGAAGCAAGAAATTATAGAAAAACATGAGCGTGGTGTACATGTGAGTGACCTGGCTAAACAATATGGCCGGAATATGTCTACGATCTCGATGATCATCAAGCAGAATGCAGCCATTAAAGCAGTCAAACCATCAAAGGGATCACCATTATTTCAAAATGTCGTAGCCCTAACCTGGAAGAGATGGAACGCCTTTTGTTTATATGGATAAAGGATAAAGAGATTGTTGGCGATACGATCACTGAAACGATCATTTGTGAGAAGGCCAGCGCTACCTATTGTGACTTGAAGGCTGGGGACTCTGGGGGTGACGCGTAGGAGAGTTCAGCTGATCCTACAATGGAGGAATTCAAGGCGTTTCGAGGTTGGTTCGAGAAATTTACGAGACGGAACAGGATTCATTCAGTTGCTCGGCATGGAGAGGATTCAAGTTCGGACACCAAGGCTGCTAATGATTTTGTTAAGAAGTTTGAAAAGATCGTGGAGGATGAAGGCTACGTAGAGCAGTAAGTTTTCAATTGTGATGAAACCGGTGTGTTTTAGAAAAAGATGCCTAGTTTAACATACATCACCGCCGAAGAGAAGAAAATGCCCGGACATAAGCCTGTGAAGGATCGGTTGACTCTTGCCCTATGTGTCAACACCAATGGGGACTGCAAAATAAAGCCGTTATTGGTTTATCATTCCGAAAACGCTAGGGTATTCAAGGCACATAGAGTCAATATGGACATGCTGCATGTTTTCTGGTGTGCTAATTCTAAGGCTTGGGTTATTAGGCATTTCTTTGTTGAATGGGTAAACCAAGTTTTCCGCCCTGCTGTCAAGAAGTACCTTCAGGAGAGGAATTTGCCTTAAAAGGACTCAAGATGATATCATCGACCAGTTCAAATTCATCAGAGTGCTGTATCTTCCACCGAACACCACCCCTATCCTCCAGCCCATGGACCAGCAAGTCATCTCAAATTTTAAGAAGCTCTACACCAAGCACTTATTTAAGCATTGCTTTAACCCTGGATAGGTACGGTCCTCGGACACCCCTTTAAGGGTATACTCGGACGCGAACGACCCCGACGCCAAAAAAAATTCTTGAAAAATCAGTTTTTGCAGTAACCTCCTTTTTTCTTTTGCCAAAAAAAACTTCAATGAATGCTTAAAACAACTGTAAAGATAAATACTACTCATCTGCAGAAAAACTATTTATTATAAATATTTTAAAAAATTAAGTAGAAAAAAAAAAAGACCTGACATAAAAATTCATAAAAAAAAAGTTTATACATATATACACAAATCCTTTTAGGAATTGATTCTTGAATGTTTAGGACACATCTTGATGTATTTTGGATGAAGTCAGACCCATGGAGGTGAAGATCTGAAATGAGAAAAAAAGGGTAACTTTTTTTGGCCAAAAAAAATTGTCCAAATTTCATGAATTTTTTTGGGTACCCAAATGAAATAGGAAGTGGCTAATTTTTTTAGGGAATAAACATATGTTATCCTAAAATAGAAATATGTAAAAAAATCTTCATTATTTTGTAAATTACATTTATATCAGGGGCCATATCTAAAGGTAATTGTTTGAGTACTTGGAAATTTCGTAAAAAAATACATATATTTAATATATAATATGATATTTATGCAGGTACAAATATACCAAAATATCACAAATTCTATAGGGAACAAGAATATATATAGATAGGGCAGCTTACGCTTCGGATATGTCCACAAAATGGCCGCCAACCACACTGACTCAGACTCCCTAATCTGCCACTTGAAATGTAGGAAGGGTATGTCAATTTCAAGGTGTTATTTACTAATCTAATTATTATTGGATATGCATAAAAATTGTATGGTGGGTTGCTGGATAATTGTCGATTATTTTACGACTATAAAATTAAAATTCTGACCCAAAAAATTTTTTTTGAAGGGAAATAAAATCGAAAAAAAAAATGTAAAACAATATTTTAGCTAAAAAAATTTGATGATATTCAATAAAAAAAAAAAGTAAACAAAATTTTCCGACAAATAAACATCTAGAGGAATCATTACTCTGTGATAGTTCCTTAGTACGTAGTAATTTTGAAAGAATTGGGAAAAAACGAAAAAATGGCAATCACCGGAAAATCGAACACATACCTATATATACGCCATATCTGGCTAAAAAAAAGATAGGCATGGGTAGCCAGATCATCTAGAAACACTTTCCAACACTATAAAAATATAAGTTTTGCGACACTACTTGCCAATTCCTTACGGTAACATGACTAAGCAAAAAAATGCAAAACAAATAAAAAGGGGCACTCGTGGAAAAATGGCCATTCTAATATACGGCATTTCAGAAAAAAAAAATTTCAGCCACGTGCTAGGCAAACCATCAAGGCATATTTTCCGACAAATAAACATATAAATGAAATATTACTCTGTGATAGTTCCTTAGTACGTAGTAATTTTGAAAGAAATGGGAAAAAACGAAAAAATGGCAATCACAGGAAAATCGAACACATACTTATATATACGCCATATCTGGCTAAAAAAAAAATAGGCATGGGTAGCCAGATCATCTAGAAACACTTTCCAACACTATAAAAATATAAGTTTTGCGACACTACTTGCCAATTCCTTACGGTAACATGACTAAGCAAAAAAATGCAAAACAAATAAAAAGGGGCACTCGCGGAAAAATGCCCAACATTCTAATATACGGCATCTCAGATAAAAAAAAAAGACATGCACGTGTTAGCCCAACCATCAAGGCACACTTTCTAACACATAAACATGAAAAAAAAATCAATAATATACGGCAATTCCTTACTACGTAGTAAATTTTTACAAATATTGAAAAAAAAACAGAAATTGGCAACCGCAGTTAAATACCCAATATACCAATAACTACGTCGTATCTGACAAAAACAAAATCACGCATGGGTAGCCAGATCATCTAGACACACTTTCCAACATTAAAAAAGCAAAAGTTTTACGACACTATTTCGCAATATCTTACGGAAAAATGACTTGGCAAAAAAATTAAAAAAAATTAAAAAGGGACACTCGCGGTAAAATGCCCGACATTCTAATATACGACATCTCAGATAAAAAAAAAGACATGCACGTGTTAGCCCAACCATCAAGGCACACTTTCTAACACATAAACATGAAAAAAAAATGAATAATATACGGCAATTCCTTACTACGTAGTAATTTTTACAAATATTGAAAAAAAAAAAGACATTGGTAACCGCAGTTAAATACCCAATATACCAATAACTACGTCGTATCTGACAAAAACAAAGTCATGCATGGGTAGCCAGATCATCTAGACACACTTTCCAACACTAAACAAGCAAAAGTTTTACGACACTATTTGGCAATATCTTACGGAAAAATGACTTGGCAAAAAAATGAAAAAAAATGAAAAAGGGGCACTCGCGGTAAAATGGTCCTCGTGGTGATGAACGACATTTTAACTAAAAAAAAAAACATGCACATGGTAGCCAAACAATCCACCAAGACTTTCCACAACTGATAACCTATACAAGTTGCACCATTCTACGACAATTTCATAATACGTAATAACTTTGATAATTATGCAAACTACCTCAGAAGGGTAAACTCGGACGCGAACGACCCGACGCGTCTCAGAAATCGGGGAAGGAGTACAGCTACAGCAATGCACATCTGGACACTACTAGAGCGTGTAGGGGAGACACCTCCTGCAGGTCGATCACCCACAAATTCAGTCACAGGGGTGAGTCACGTGAGAAAAACCTGTTTTTTTTTGACGCTCGGGGTCGCAAACGACCCACCGTACCTATCCAGGGTTAATGTCACGCAACGCACCAACTTAACTTTGCGTGAATTTTGGAGGAGCCATTTCAATATTGTACACTGCTTGAAGATCATAGATCAGGCTTGGGAGGGAATAACTCGACGGACACTGAATTCAGCTTGGAAAAAGCTTTGGCCTGATGCTGTTTCCCCAAGAGATTTTGAAGGTTTTGGCCCCGAGCCTGAACCTGTGGTTGCCGTAGAGGAAGACGTAAACGAGGAGCATCATGAAGAGCTCACCACCGAGGAACTCAAGGAGCTGCATGCCATGCAGCATGATGAGTTCCAAGCGCAGTTGAGTGAGTCGGAGAACATCGAGGAGGTAGAGCACATCTTAAGTTCGGCTGAAATAAAAGAGATGTTAGCATATCATCAACATGTGATTGATTTCATTGATAAGTATCACCAACAGAAACTTCAGGTTTGCTGTGTCGTTTCACAATTCAATGATGTCTGTTAAACCCATTTCAGAAAAATTCTGAAAAGCCGTACCAAGCAACTTTCTCTTGATAGTTTCTTTAAAAAATCTACGAAGCGGTCTAGTGATCGTGATGAAGAGAAAACAAGTGAAGCAAAGAAAACTAAGATTGAATAGAGTGAAAGTGATGAAAATTAAAAATCAAAAAGAAATAAAAATGTAAAAAAATATAAAATATAAATACTAAAAAAAATAAATAAGCTAAGTTAGGCTAAAGTTCACGTAGTGTAAGTTAGAGTAAGTTACGGTATGTTATTGTAGTCACCCTCCCTACCTCCTCGCCGGCCATCCGTCTCCTCCTGCGTAGCAATTCGTACACCTGCGTTGGCCTGTCTCTAAGGTAAAGGGACAATAAAAACCCGTTTTTTATTTATTATTTCTTTATGATTATTCTTTTTTACATCTTTCTTCTATAAGGCAATTGTATTATTGTTATGTGTAATTATGTGTAGTAATTTATTAAGGAGTTATCATAGGTTTTTTGGGCTGTGGAACGAATTATACAAATTATAGTGTATTCTTATGGGAATATTTGCCCCAACATACGATTGTTTCAACATACGAATCCGTTTCCGGAACGAATTAAGATCATATGTAGAGGTTCCACTGTATATATATATATATATATATATATATATATATATATATATAGATATATACTGTATATATATAGATATATACTGTATATATATGTATATATATATACTGTATATATATATATATATATATATATATATATATATATATATACATACATATGTATATATATATATATATATATATATATATATATATATATATATATATATATATATATATATACTTGCAACTAATAGGTCTCTCTCCTTCCCTCGGGTTGGGGGAGAGGAATTAGTTATATCACGGTGAGAGTGTTAGTAGTTAGGAAAGGGGGAGGGAGTGGGGAGAGTTGAATTTGTGCATGTGCATGCATATCTATATTAATCTATAGCCGTCATTTTTGACGGGTTGCGTACAATGGTGAATCCATAATACTTCCGTTAACAATAATACATTTAAGCAAAATGTGAGGTAATTTTTCATGAGACAAATACTTTTCAATCTCCTGATGAATTCCTTAATATGACTCACAGCTTGTAAGGCAACATATGCTAAGGATCAGGTATGAAATAGAATTGTTTCAAATATCAAAATAAATCCCATGGCTGGCACATCATGGTTAGGGAGAAATTGTAATCAATGTTATTAGTCTTTTCAAAACCGATATACCTGGGAAAAAAAATTTCTTTAAAAGTATAATAGAAAAGAAAATTCTCCTAATCATAATACCTGAGTGAAATGTATGATTAAAAAATAATGAACACGAGGAAAAATATTCCTTCAAACTACAATGACTGAATGATCCCAGAGCGCAGACAACAAAGCACTTTCAGCAACTGACAGGAGATAGATTCTGTTAACAAAGAGTTTTCCAAGAGTTACAGAAACAGGGAGGCTATGAATATAGTTTTATTGATTCTGAATCATTCAACTTGAAATCAATAAAAATTCCAACGTCCATTCCTATTTTTCGTCTTCTTTGATTATCGGTTTACATACCTCTATTCGCAATCATACATCCATACAAGGGTTTAATGGTAAAATCAAAATATTGTACTTTTGTACTTTTCTTAAATTTCCAAGTACTATGTGTATTTCCCTTTTTGAAAATTAAGTAGTTTTCCCCATCTGGGAGTCGCTCCAGAGAATAAGAACACATGCCCCATTCACATTCATCCTTTAATTACTGAACCGCAGCTGAGCCCAAGAGCAATAAAACTTCCGCACCATTAGCCACTTATAAAGAAGAGGTTCATCTACACTACTGTGTGGAACTTCCCGAAACACACTGCATCACTCACTCATATACATGCAAAAATATTATACATATATATATGTATATATATATATATATATATATATATATATATATATATATATATAGATAGATAGATAGATAGATAGATAGATTGATTGATTGATTAATTGACTGATAGATAGATAGATAGATAGATAGATAGATAGATAGATAGACGGGAAGTTCAGCAATACTAAAATTACATAAAGATAGAGAGAAAATTCCGATTGAGAAAGGAGTTAGACAGGGAGATCCCATCTTTCCTGAATTATTTTCACAGCGTTTCTAGAAGTATTTAAGAATTTAGTATGAGAAAATTTAGGAATTAATGTGGAATACCTTAACGACTTAAGAATTGAGATGACATATTTATGAAATCAAGGGAGGAATTGCAAAGGATGATAGAAGATTTGAATTAGGAGAGCAGAAATGTGGGACAGAAAATTAATATGAGTTAAACTAAGATAATGTTCAATGAAAAGGCAGAGATACAACTAATAAGGGTTATGGACTAACGTCTAGATATTCTTAATGTATATACATACTTAGAACAGACAGTAAGTGTTTACCCAGGATATTAGACCAAAATTAAAAGAAGGATAATAATGGGATGGAGAGCTTTTGATAAACATATTGAGATTATGAAAAGTAAAATACACTTCAATCAGATGGGCCATTTGATTATAGAGCTGTGGATCGAATAATGATGGAAATAACACTAAGGGACAGAAAGAGAGCAATATGGATACGAGAGCAAATTAAAGTAGAGGATACTCTAAAAATAAGCAAGAAAAAGAAATTGACATGGACTGGATATATAAAGAGAAGGGCAAATAACAAATGGATTAAAAGAATAACACAATATCTCCTTAGATATTGCAAATGAAGCAGAGGAAATAAGAGAAGACGATGGATTAACAAGGTAAAAAAATTTGCGGTATAGACGGGCATCGAAAGGGCATAAACAGACGGGAGTGGAAGGAGTGTCTGAGGATTTTGTCCTGCAGTGAACTAGCAACGGCTGATGATGATGATGATGAGGTTTATGACAAATATTATGCATACCGGTATGAGTAAATTATATATATATACATATATATATATATATATATATATATATATATATATATATATATATATATATATATATATATATATATATATATATATATATATATATATACATATATATAAGTAGGAATAAAATAGTCAATGTTGCTATCACCTTCTTTATTCGGGAGCTTTCGACATAACTTATGTCATCTTCTATATTAAGAAACGAAATAACTTAAAAGTTGGGCATGTTCCTAGCAACCGTAAAAAAAAAGTGCCTGACATTATCAACGTCCGAAATTTGAAATTCAGTTCTAATTTCACTTCTTCGAAGCATCATCTGACAAAGTAATTCAGACCTCTAATTCTTGAAGGATTTCGAATATAGATTTATACTTAGATATGGGCCACCCTTGACGAGGAGCTTATTACCTAATCCTTTGTATATCACTGATCCCTGTAAAGGAGGTTAAATTCCCGAATTAATACTACTCCAGATACGACGAGGACGCCGTTATTCACGAACGACCCATTGCGAGATACAGTTGCTCAAATTGCAGATCTTCTATTAGGAAACCATTAGCATCATATGAAAGGGGAAAACCGACAGACTGCATACAGCCATTTTAAGCACCAGTAGCAACTGCCCACATTATTTCGTCAATTAATGTGAATAGAAAAGTATTCACCTTGAATCACAAGTCAAATACAAGGAATGAGAGACTACCCACTTAAAACCCCGAACTGACCACATGCATACATACATACACACACACATAAAAACACACACACACACACACACACACACACATATATATATATATATATATATATATATACTGTATATATATGTAGGTGTGTGAACGTTTCATTAGCCGTTGGTAGTCCACAGTAGGACAAACACCTCCGACATTTCCTTCCACACGCGTCTTTCTATGCCAGTCTATATCTGCATACTTTCTCAGCTCATCAGTCCATCGTCTTCTCTTCTTTTTTTTCTGTTTCGTTTGCAATTTCTAGGGACGCATTCTTTTAAATATACATATATATATGTGTATATATATATATATATATATATATATATATATATATATATATAAATTTGATCTAAGCATATTTTATTTACCCCCTAATTATACTTTAATGAAAAGAACACACAACGGTCACTGCTCTATCATCCGTTACCTGTCATTCGTAGACAAGATTGAATGTACGAAATCCCTGAAATTAATTTTAAAGTCTATTTCTTAATGTGGGGTGTTCAGGAGAACCGTTAGGCTGTAATTGAGAGGCAAGGTGAGTGCAACTTACATTATTTCACCGGATAGCGAGTTTATATACAACAATAAGTTGAGGACAAGAAGGTTACAGAAATTCAAACAAAATGATTCATGAACAGACAGGCTTATACAGTGAGGTGTAGAGTGAGATATACAATAAAAAGAAATTACCATTACAGTGTACAATCGTGTTGTGAAACACATGCCCTACAGGGGGGGGGGGGCTTTAAGGCAGCTGATTGTGCGGGAGGAGATGAGACACGAGCAAAATGTATAAAGTACATAATTTAATATATCGGCAATATTTCTTAATTTCAAAACTCAAACAGATCAACTTTAACCCAAGATATGTAAAATCGACGGTGATACTAAGCTTTCCCAGCTTAATTCAAGTAAAGGATCATCTAAAAATTCTCTATTGTATAATTTCCATTGCCAGCCATTATATTAGTAATATTTTAAAAAGATG
>NC_090728.1:29796554-29804054 GCF_036898095.1 Palaemon carinicauda | reverse complement strand
TTTGCTCCACCAGGTCATGTGATTTTATTTTGTTTCTTCAGGTATATTACTCTGAAAATTAGAGATATAATTGCATACACATACATTTACTTACATATTTTATTATTATTACTTACTAAGCTACAACCCAAGATGGAAAAGCAGGATACCCTAAGTCCAAGGGCTCCAACAGGGAAAATAGCCCAGTGACTAAAGGAATAAGGAAAAACTACACGAGAAGTTTAAGAACAATAACAACATTAAAATAAATACTTCATATATAATCTATATTGAAACTTGAAAATAACTAGAGGATGATATCTTTTCAAAATAACAAGAGGAAGAGAAAGAAAATAAAATAGTGTGCCCGAGTGTACCCTCAAGCAAGAGATCTCTAACCAAAGGCAGTAGGAGGCCATGGTACAGAAGCTATGGCACTACCAAAGACTAGAGAAGAATAGTTTGATTTTGAAGTGTCCTTCTCCTAGAAAAGCTGCATACCATAGCTAAAGTTTCTCTTCTACCCTTACCAAGAGCAAAGTAGCCACTAAACAATTACAGTGCAGTAATTAACCTCTTGAGTGAAGAAGAATTGTTAGGTAATTTCAGTGTTGTCGAGTGTATGAGGAAAGAGGAGAATGTGCAAAGAATAGGCCAGACTATTCTCTGCTGTGTGTGTTTGTGTGTGTGTGTGTCGTCAAAAATGAAATGAGCCGTAACCAGAGAGAGGGATCCAATGTAATACTGTCTGGCCAAACCAAGGACCCAATAACTCTTCAACGGTCGTATCTCAAAGGGTGGCTGGCGCCTTGACCAACCTACTATCTACAACCTACAGATATATACACCCTCTACACATACATAAACACACAAACACACACACACACACACACACACATATATATATATATATATATATATATATATACATATATATATACACATACATACATATATTGATATATATAGAAAAAAACGACAGTATAAAATATGTATTATAGCATTATACACACACACACACATATATATAAATATATATATATATATATATATATATATATATATATATATATATATATGTATATGTGTGCGTATACACGTACACAACCATATATACAAACATATATATATATATATATATATATATATATATATATATATGTATATGTGTGCGTATACACGTACACAACCATATATACAAACATATATATATATATATATATATATATATATCAAGAAAATAAATAATCATCGTTCATTAAACCAAAGAATTGCGGCTGAAAACTTGAAGAAGCTGAGGAAATATGGAGATTTCTAGGGGATATATATATACATATATATATATATATATATATATATATATATATATATATATATATATATATATATATATATACATATATATATATATATATATATATACATATATATATATATATATATATATATACATATATATACCCAAATTCAGATTATTATAGCCAAACTAAAATTTAGAAATAACGAAAGGATATTATTTGACTGAAATAAGATAATTCAACAATTCGGTAACAGTCGAAATTATGATTAAAATACTTTGTAGTTGTGAACTTTACAAAAGAAAAGCGAAAGATGTTAATCATTCTTATACTAAAAGGAATATTGAGAACCGAAATGTCATCATCATATACTGTATGTAACAGTCTCTGACATTAAAAAGTTGTACACACACCGACACACACACACACACACACACACATATATATATATATATATATATATAAATATATAAATATATATATATATATATATATATATATATGGTTAGGTTAGGTTAGGTTATTTGGATGTTAATAAAGTATTTACAATTTATTCAAATTTACTACAAAAGCCATTGATGAGATATCTTAATCAGATTTGTTCTATGTAATTTTTGATAAAATTGCATTTGCGCATTTTCGCTACCAAACTGATGAAAGAAGCGCTGTTAAATGAAACCCTAAAAATTGTTACTCCTCAAGGAAAGGCACTATGTGTGTCACGGTTTATTAAAACAAAATCTGATACGCAGACTCAGCGAAACTGCAAAACTAAATAGTCAATTTGTGCAATGTACAAGAAAATCATGGAGTCAGTTTTAACGCTGGATAAAGGGAGGAGTTGATGACCAAGAACGTCTGAGGAAAACACCAGTACTGCTGACAGACATAGCTACCACGTTTAGCAGTTCACAAAGTCCTACACAAGAACTTACACTCGAGCTAAATGATAAACCAAAACGAGTTTGCAGCCAATATGCTAGAATGAACGTCTAAGGATAAACCGCTCCTCAAACTAGTATGTTTTTATGATGAAGCTACCTTTCTTATTTCAGGGAAACCGAACACACATAATGTGATAATAATCTGCGGGTCTAAACATCCCCATGTGCACTGGGAACATCATAAAGATAGTCCAAGGGTGAATGTGTGGAGTGGAATCATGTGCAATCGAATCACTGGTCCATTTTTCTTTGAAACATCAATTACTACAGATATTTACATAGGCCTTTTCACTGAATATGTGGCACCACAACTGGATGACCTTCAACCAACTATCATTTCTCAGCAAGAGGGTGCAACACCCAATGTTCGTGGGTTCCTACATCAAATATTTCCAGACCGGTAGATCGGTAGAGATGGCCCAATTCTATGGTGACCTCGTTCACCAAATATCACTCCCCTGGACTTCCTTCTATGGGGTTATGTTAAAGATATCTTGTATCGAACAAAGATACGATATCATTGATCTCAACCATAAGATAACTAATACCACTGCCACCATTGATGAGGCAATGCTACAACAAACAGCAAGAAATAGAGTATCGCCTTGATGTGCTCCGCGCAACCAATCGTACCCATATCCAGGTCTGTTAAATTAGTCGAAAAAAGAAAAAAAAATTAATGTCTACTCATTTTGTAATAATTTCAACATATCGTTCTGTTCATTTTCTAAATAGTAAAGAGATACCTTGTATGTATTTATGTATGTATGAACACACACACACACACACACACACATATATATATATATATATATATATATATATATATATACACATATACATATATTGGTGGCCTGTCAAACTTAAAATCTATTATCATTACGATCGTTATTATGCCTTAGTAATTGCCCAGTTGCGGAACAAATGCGTTTACCTTCAACATTAAAAGGCCAACCTCCCAACATCCAGTGCTCTGGTGACTAATCTAATAACGCAAGCAGTACAACTGAATTTAAAGCAAATTCGGTTTAGTTGTAACTTGAGTTAAACAACGGTCTTACATTTACTTTAGGAAACGTGTTGGTTTACAAAATAGTGAGATACGCAATACGATTACGTAGTATGACTGGTGACTATGACATAGCTGTCTAATATGTTGGGGTGTTTTCATCTAAACAACCATAATTCAACAGCTGAGTGATGTCGTTATATATTGCGAATGAGATGCAAAGGCAAGAAAAAGTTTGCGAAAAATTATTCCTTCACTTACTTAATGCACTCGAGTGGCAAGAAATCATTTGGCAATATTAATAAATTTTTGCGTAGTCTATCATATATTATATATATATATATATATATATATATATATATATATATATATAAATATATATATATATATATATATATATATATATATATAAATAGATAGATAGATATAATGTGGTATCGACGAGTATCATATTCACTAAACCTTTATTGTATAGAATTTAACTAAATCATTCGAAAAATGATCTCATATTCTTGGAAGAATATAATTGGATTCAACAAATGACCTTAGGTCATTCACCTAATAATTCCCAACAAGAACTTATGTTCATCCCATGGGTTACCCGTTGTTAATTAAATTAATTCTATTAATTTTAAGGTCAGTGAACTTACACTGGTTGGTATCTTTGTTACAACTTTATATATGGATAACTGTATAAGATTTTATTCACTACTGTTTTAATGAGGCTTTATATTATTAAATGAAAATCATGAAGAATATAAGACTGTTTTTTTTTTCTTCATTTACCAATTTGGGAACCAAAACCTTATAAATCCTGATATCTGATTCATCATCTATTTACGTGTGATTCGATTGCTTTAGCTGTTTTTGACGTTGTTAATAGTTTATATAGGACATATCTGTTTTGACGTTGTTACTGTTTTTAGAATGATTTATTGGTAATTTATTCTCATCATTTATTTATTTCCTTATTTCCTTTCCTCACTGGACTATTCTTCCCAGTTGGAGCCCTTGGGCTTATAGCATCTTGCTTTTCCAACTAGGGTTGTGGCTTGGCTAATAATAATAATAATAATAATAATAATAATAATAATAATAAACCCCGAACTGGCACTTAAATAAAAAAACCACTTGAAGAGAGACAATTGAAATTAACTAGATTTTATTCCGTGCCACTATTTTTTCTTACTTTATTGTAATCTGAATAAAACAGAAAACAAAAGCGATATCTCCACACCAATGTTTTTTTTGTTTTCTCTCTCTCTCTCTCTCTCTCTCTCTCTCTCTCTCTCTCTCTCTCTCTCTCTCTCTACTTTATATATTTATCTCGATCTCTCTAACTATATATATATATATATATATATATATATATATATATATATGTATATATATATATATATATATATATATATACATATATATATATACATATATACATATATATATGTACATTATATATATATGATATATATATAATATACATACAATATATATATATATGTATATATATATATATATATATGTCTATATATATATATATATATATATATATATATATATATATATATATATATATATATATATATACATAGCAGGGTCCATAAAACATCATTAAAATGCCATAATTTAATTTTGAAAGTTTCGAACATTACCATGTTCATCCTCAATCTGTAAAAATTTAATAGAAAATTATAAAAATTTACATATTAATTTTCTAAACAAAGTAAAAGAACATTAAAATCGTTTAAGCATTATTGAATTTAAAGAAGAATATACTAAAAAAAAAAAAAAAGATACATTTCTCACCAAACCATCCACAGGAGGTGAAGAACGCATGCCAAACTAAAGGACTTCAGTTACTGTATGCTAAGTAAAGAGGAGAACCAGAAGCGTTAAGAGTTCAAAGAAGGAACAAGCCGTTTGATGTATAGTAACTCAAAGGTATTAGAAAATCACTATGTCTTGTATTTATAAGCGCATTTAAAGAATTACATTGCTTATTCAAAGCAATTATTTTTCTTTTGAGTTATTGTGATAACTTACAAACTATTAAGCAAACATAACTTATATCGCCCTATTCTTATTTTCCTGTTTTCTCTTAACCCAGTCGTACAATGTATCTTTAAAAAAAATTACAAATGACAGCCAAAATATTGCATTTTTTTCTTATTTAAGAGTACAAAAAACTCAACCGCTATTACTTTGAATTCATGTCTCCCTTTTCGGCAATAACCTCTAATGGGAAATGGTTAATAATGAGAAAAAAATATATATATTTGTCAATACTTTTTCTAAACAGAGGATGAGAATACTAGATCCATTAATGGTTCTCATTGGCAGATGGATTTACTGGTTTCGATTGCATTCATGAATTTGGACCATATGATCTAGCGCTATTCATAATGTAAATAATCAGCAAACAATAATTAGCTCAAGCTGATGGAATGCAAGATTATAAGCAACCCTCCCCATCATTTTGTATCTCACGATAATCATCCTATAAAAAGGTCCTCAGTATGATCAAAATAGAGTTGCAGTTCATGAAAACTTTGTGAGAAAAGTTGCTGAAGAATGAGACATTCAGTTAGCTTGAAGAAAGTATAGAAAAAGTATAAAGTAGCAAATATAACAAAGAGAAAATCATATTACCTAGAGAAAAACAATGCATAAACAACGGGAGGGAAAACCTAATAAGTCTTCCTTTAAAACTACAGAATGATGTAAATCACCTCCTATTTTACCATTATACGAGGCCTCATTAATGAAGGAATAAAAGCCTAAAAACGATGTAATCAAAATGAAAATGTAATAGCGTGGGAGTACAGAGGCTGTATCTCAGAGGGGAATCTTATTTACATGTTATTGCAATATAAGTTCCCGTGGCTGGCTAAATGACCGAATAAGGCTATCAAGAGTGACTACCAAGGATTGGGGAGAACGGTTATTAAACGAAGTTCGTCTTAATCAGAGCTTTCTCCCTATACACGTGATTTTGCCCACCCTAATATTAGATAATCCTTGTGTAAATCAAAGACAACGTCTGCAGATGAGTCTTTGCAGATTAATATATTGTAATATGGCAGGGTAATGCGGCGTGGAAATAGAAATAGAAAGTACGAAAAATTTTCAAATTTTGGATGAAAGTTCTTTAATTCGATCAAACCATTATATATATATATATATATATATATATATATATATATATATATATATATATACATATATATATATATCCTCTTTCTCTTTCTTTATCTTTCTCTCTCTCTCTCTCTCTCTCTCTCTCTCTCTCTCTCTCTCTCTCTCTCTCTCTCTCTCTCTAAGACTCGATTTTCCAATGCCCTCTATAAAATAAACTTTGTTATCAAGGAAATTGTTGGTCTTTCTGAAGTTCGAATAACCAAAAACACTAGAAATTCCCTCTTGTATTACCGTGCTAGGCCGTATATCTTACCAATCCATGTTTGCCAACGGTTATATAAGCGGATGAGCAATATAATGGAGTAACGAGAACTTTGGGTGTGGAGGAAATGCCTCCTTAAATCTCGATGAAGTCACGAGCAGCAGGGTGACGGATTGAGTTTAAGGCGATTGACAAGATGTCTTTTCGGCTTCAACTCCTGATTCCTGGCCGATGATCTTACTGAAATTAGTATTGACCGACAGGGGTTAGCCTAATTGCCTTAGTTAGATAGGCACGGCGCATCACAAGGAACTGGCTATCCTTTGATGAATCTAGCCAATGAATCGTCTGAGGCCCTTTACGTCAATAGGCGTGGGAGAAGATGAGAGATGATGATGATGATGATGATGATGATATCTATCTATCTATCTATCTATCTATCTATCTATCTATCTATCTATCTATCTATATATATATATATATATATATTATATATATATTATATATATATATATATACACCAACACATATATAATAGATATGTGTGAGTATAAATTAAAAGCAAAATACATAGCAAATTGTTTAAAGAAAGATATTATCGTGGAACAATTAACGAAGCACAATTAATTGTTTAAGAACAAAGAATCAAACGAGTGGAACAGTAACATTAAATAAGTACACTGAACTTGAGAGAGAGAGGAGAGAGAGGAGAGAGAGAGAGAGAGAGAGAGAGAGAGAGAGAGAGAGAGAGAGAGAGAGAGAGAGAGAGAGAGGTTTTCCTTAAACACTGAGAAATTATGGCGGGAATAATTTTTGAAGAATAAATCCAATGTGAATAAAAATAACCATAGTTTTAATACAACGGAATGG
>NC_090728.1:29774054-29781554 GCF_036898095.1 Palaemon carinicauda | reverse complement strand
CATATCTGAAGACGAGGGACCTGCCGTCAAAAACAATACAATAAAATATCACTCAAGGATTGGTTTCAATTCGAAAGAGTTGTAAAGGTAACTTTGCAATGGGGTATATGGATCTTAGCTACAGTAATAGCAGCAGTATTACTGTCTTGTCTGTTTGCATCAGGTAATTGGTCCATAGACTAATTTCAAACATGAAATTTTACCGATTGTAGATTGGCTTTATTAATTTCCCAACATTTTTTTAATTCATTAACGTATTGAAATATTTTGGTGGGAATTATCAACTGCATTGAATCAATAAATTAATAAAATTAAAGGATCTGCTGATTCACTACCATTTATGTTAGTCACAATAGAGTAAACCTCCCGAGGTAGGCCAGATGTTCTCTTTTCCGAAAAAAGCTTCTTTATACCAAATTGGAGTTTTCTTCAATAATTTTAGATCCTATACAGTTAACAAAGTTTATTTGTGATACTGGCTTACAATTGAATTTCTATGATGTGGTCCTCTCTATGAACAATTTTATAGGAAGTTATTAATAAGAGTAGTGAAAAGAATCTGAAATTGATTAATCATTGCACACTGAATTCTAGAACGAGTACAAATTCAATTTGATTAATCATTGAGGGTTCTTTCATGAAATTCGGTAAGTAGGCTGCAAGAAAGTTTAAAGTCCATCAGAGCCAGTGTGATGCGACAGCCAAGCAATGCTCACTGCACATGATTGAACAATCTAAGCATATTATTGAGAGAAAGAGAGAAAAAAAAACAAGACAGAGGATTGAAGAAAAGTTTGCGTTCTGTAAATATATTATAATAGGACACTTTATCCTGATGGATACACAAAGGATGAAAAAGGTTAACAAAATTAATTTTTCTTTTAAACCAAAGACTGTTTTCAAATAATAATAAAGGATTCGATTCTACAATCCTTATGCATTATCCTTTGAGCTAAGACTAAAATATGAAATTAAAACGGATAAAAAACAACGATCCTTATCAGGAAGAAGAGTAATTCAGGACTAATACTGGTATCATGCTGGAAGCAGATGAGTTGATTCCTTGCGTCAGGAATAATAAATTAACTGAAATCTTCAAAGCTAAAGTTCAATAAAAAAAATACTATACAACCTTGCTGATAATGTATGATCTAAGAACCAGAAAAATCAAGTCTTCACTGCATTATTTAGAAGAAAAAGCCAAAAGAGAAAAGTATTATATCCATACATGGAGTCTGAGTAGAAGTGGTTTGAAAGAATGTAAATCCAATATTCCATATATTATTACATCTACTTATAACTATATTAAGTTCAACACTTTTCTATGTTGATGGGGGAAACAAAAGGAACTGTAATTAAGATTTATATAAAAAAGCAGAAAATAAGTTGTTCGTTACTTATAAAAAGCAAATGTTGAAGAATAATACATACAAAGTAACCACCACTTGTCCTTCGGATAAAATTAAACAATTTACGTATAAAGTAATGTATTCATATTTTATGGTAAATGTCCATTGTAATAGAAAGTAAGCACATTACTCACATTATAAGTAAAGCAAGAACCTACAATGAAAAAAAAAAAAAAAAAAAAAAAAAAAAAAAAAAAAAAAAAAAAAAAAAAAACATGCTTGTTAAAAACATGTTTGTCATTAACCATAAGCGAATGAAAATATAATTTTCCTGTTATAAAAGTCAGGCATTATTACAAACGAGACATCTCGATCAAGTGAATCTTGAAACTTTATATTATCCACAATATTTTGAAGGAGAAAACTTCTGCTCCAAGTACGCATCATCATATCTGGTTGGATTACTCTTTTGTCTTGTATTCTAAAAGATTTTCAGTTTCCAATATCCTTTTTTCTTAAAGAATTAAGAGTTTTCTTCGTTGCAATCACTTCTGAATTTAAATTTCCAATTTTTGAAAAAGACGCGTGACTTATTCTTAATCAAAGGAATAGCTATCTTTTTTTTTTTTTTTCACTTGAGTGAATCTGATGGATATTGATATTCACAGGCCAAAGTTCCAAGACTAAAAGATACGTAATCATTCGCTTGTTAACAACTTCATTACGATGGTCCCCTTCCTTTTTATGCTCTAACTATTTTCTGACTTATTACTTCGTTGAAGCCTTTTCGATGTTCATTTGAGAGTATAAAACTCCTGGATTCTTTCAGTATGACAGGAAATTCTTTTCATTTCACTCAAAGATGTTCGTAGAGAATATCATTAGGGTTAATTCATTTTACCTATATACATTTCTATTATCAGCTTCTCAAAACCCTATTCGTAATTTGAACTAATATTAATTCATTTTGGAGAATATGAGGAAAATCCGTTATTGCGTTAAGTTTGCAATAAATTTCGGAATATTGTCTTTACAAATCGTAATTATGATTTTCCACAGGTCAAGCCAAACACAATTTATAGAGCAAATTCAAAATACCCCATAACAATTTTTTTTTAAATCAAATAGCTAAGTAACTCAAAATTTAAGAAGAGTTCAAAATACCATAGAGCATAAAAAGTCAGGCGTCTCAATTGCATAAACACCGTAGTGTATAAATAAGAGGGATAACATTTAAAAACAAAATCTGCAGATAAAAATAACCAAAGTATATTCTGAAAAAGAACGAACTCTATTTTTAGTGTATCTAAAACGACAATAATTCGTGCTACTGAAAATTGATAATTTATGTTGCTTTCTTTTTGAAAACGGGGAAGAATACTCAATTTTTCACATTATGTATGTACCATAGTTTAATCACATATAAATATTCTTAGGAAGCTCACTTTAGTGAAAAATAAATCATAAATCCTCACCGACTAGTGCAAAAGTTCCTCCAACCTACTTAAGTTAAAAGTAGACGATTATTAATCAGTAGCTACTTATAATCGCCACTTTTGCAGCACTTACTTGATAAAGGAAAACACCCAAACCAGTAAGTTGCCAAATTTGCTATTCCGTACCAGAAAAATAAAATGATCCCTTTCATGATATCAAATTCAATATCTAAAATTCGTTTAGGTTCTTTTTATTGGAAAAAATAATTCCCATACAGCAAAAAGAAAAAGGATAACAATTTATCAGTGATCAGCAGACGGTTAACTGAAAATATGACATCAAATAGATAATGATCCTATCAACACGATATATACATTGTAATACATAATATGTTCATGGAAAATGGTCTAATTAACTTCTCACCCCACTCCACAGATGTAACGTGCTTCCAATATATCATATAATATTTACAAATGTATTCGATGCGGTACATTGAAAAAAGTAACTCAAAAAAAAAAAGAAAAAAGAAAAAAAGAAAAGGCAATTTCACTCAAAAATTAAATATCTGATAGATCACTCTAAAAACAAATAGCTAATCGACAACTGGCCCACTATAGATCCAAGCAATACCAAGACAGGCCAATGACTAATTTAGGTTCTCCCTTTTCCCAACGGCAAAAATGAATCGTAACTGGATTAGAAAAAGTAGGATAATCTAATAACTAGTAAACTTTTGCTAAGTATAATCGAAGGCAGACTGGGACTTTGAGGGGACCTGGTGATCAGAGATTAATGATCGACCGAGTAGGTCATGACTGGGAGATATATGCACGGATGACTGTTTTTCAGTAGCAAAGATGAATAGGTGGTTAGAATCTGTGTGCATGTGTATGTATGTATGTATATATATACATATATATATACATATACATATATATATATATATATATATATATATATATATATATATATATATATATATATATATATATATATATATTTACATATATATAGATTTATATATATAATATATATATATATATATATATATATATATATATATAAATATAAATACAGTATGTGTGTGCGTGTGTGTGTGTGCGTGTGTGTGTGCGTGTGTGTGTAAGTAGAAGGATAGATAGATAGATAGATAGATAGATAGAGATCGATTGATTGATTGATTATGAGTTATCTGGCATCCTGATATCTAAGATCTTTGACGCCGATTTTATTTGTTATAAATAAATAAATATTAATTCAGTTCAAACCAATAAAAGTAAAAACATTCTTATAACAGTTAGATAGCTTTCAGAAGACCTGCTTCCGAAATGAATTTAAAAATACCACTATTATTGTACGACACATCATGCCCAAGAATCTTGCTCATATTACTGACATTCAAAGTAAATATCTATATGACGTCCCTATTTCTGGATCATTAAAAAAGCAGTCGTCATCGCCAAATCTCTAATACCCTAACCATATAAATTCGCCACTAACAAAGGAAGAATCTTTATACATTTCAGCTTATCTGTAATATTCTCCCCTACCTGAGTTTGACTTTTCTCAACACTATTCTTCCTCTTCACATTGTTCTGCTCTCATAATTCTAACAAACCCCTTCCCTGACAAAATAGGTGATGCTATTCCTCTCTAGTTCTTTTTCTCGTTTATTACATTTTCTTTTATCAAAAAGGAACAATTGATTACTTTTGCCATTCCCTTAGAACTATCATTCATCCAGACATGGTGGTCAAACACCTCGGTACAATATGTAACGAACTTCCCCTACAGTCTTTCATCTCCTCGTTTACCATTACTCTTTTATCCATGGGAGCAATTGACCCTTTTACTCATTTCATAGGGATTCAATTTACCAGAGCATACTTACATACCATCTACCTTCAATCACACTATCACAATTATAACCTTTCTTGTCTCTCCTTTATTTAACCTATTCATTGACCTCCTAAAAGTATTAAAATGCACTTTAAAAAATTTTCAATCTGTCACTAACTCGTTTCCTTCTTATATATTTCGGATCTGGACACTTTTCCATCAGCATTTAAGAAATCTTCAAAATACTTAAGACATCAATAGAGAATTTAATTATTTTCAAATGGTATGTCTTCAATTTTCTTTTTTTCACATATTCATCCCTTAACTTTTCTCCAACAATTTTATTCTTGAACGAATTACCAAGACCCTTTCTGCACACATTTCAAAAAAAAAAAAAAAAAAAAAAAAAAAAAAAAAAAAACTCGCGATTCTATTTATTTCAGGAACTCCAAATCTTTCTAAGACGTCTTACCTTTGTATTCAAATCCGCTAAGACAAAGCTCTTTCAGATTCTAAACCTAGCCTAGCAGAAACTCACTCTCCAAAATATTTCCCTTCACTCTTTATCACAAGTTTTTCTACTACCGCAATGAATCTTACCCATATAGTCCAAAAATACAAAATCTGTACTCTTTTATAAGTCCTGACAATCTTCATGTCCCCAGAATCATTATTACACTTAAAGTGCTACCCAACTTCCCTCACATCTTTCAGTGAACTTTTTCCTTCATCTTGACTTCATTCAGCGTCACAATGACGGAGTTTCTTCCCTTAAACAAATCAATAGCCCTACATTTCTTCTCTTCTTTACAACATCCAAACATATGGAAAGCTGCAAGAGTAAGAAATCTATTTCTCTTTGTTTAATTGTTTGGAACAACAGTACAGTCAATAGGGCAACAAACCTCATGTCTGGCCATATGTTAATTTTCGCAACAATGAGAATGTTATACATTTCATAAAATTCCAAAGGAGTGAGAGTGTGATTATCGATGGTGTTCCAACACATAAAAAAACTTGATTAACAGCTGGGATGAGGAGAAACCTGAATATGACCGGGGATGAGAAAAAAAAACCTACTGGAGACTGGGATGAAGAAAACCCCGATATAGTCCAAGGGTGAGAAAAAACCAGATTAAGGCCGGGTTGAGGAGAACACCGGGGGTGAGGAAAACCTGGATTAGGACATGGGGTAAGAAAACCCCTGATTAAGACCAAGGTGAAGATAAAACAGATTAATACCGTTGGTGAAGAAAACTAGATTAAGACCGGGGTGAGAAAAAATCCGATTACAATCGGGGGTGGGGGAAACCCAGATAAAGACCTGGGTGAGAAAAAAAAACTGATTAAGACCGGGATAAAGAAAAACCTGATTAAGACCAGGGGTGAGGAAAAACCTGAGTACAAACTGGGTGAGGTAAACCCCGATTGAAACCGGGGGTAAGGATAAACCGGATTAAGACCGGGGAGAAGAAAAAACCGGATTAAGACGAGGGTGAGGGAAAACAGGATTAGGACCAGGGTGAGGATAAACCCAATTAAGACGGGGGTGAGGAAAAACCGGATTAACACCGGGGTGACGAAAAACCCGATTAAGACAGGGGTGAGGGAAAAAATGATAATACTGGGAGTGAGGAAAAACTGGATTAAGACCGGGGGTGATGAAAAACCTGATTAAGACCGGGGGTGCGGAAAAACCTGACTAAGACCGGGGGGGGGGGGGGTTTGAGAAAAAAACCTGATTAAGACTGGAAGTGAGGAAAAACTGGATTGGGATCTGGGTGAGGAAAAACTGGATTGAGATCTGGGTGAGGAAAAACCTAATTAAGACCTGGAAGAGGAAAAACCTGATTAAGACTAGGGTGAGGAAAAACCTGACTAAGATCGGAGGTGAGGAAAAACTACATTGAGAAGTGGGTTAGGAAAAACCTAATTAAGACTTGGGTGAGGAAAAACTGGATTAAGACCAGGGGTGAGGAAAAATGCGATTAAGACGGGGGTGAGGAAAACCTTACTAAGACCAGATTAAAACGGGGTGAGAAAAACTGAATTAAGATAGGGGTGAGGAAAACTGGATTAAAACCAAGGGTGAGGAAAAACTGGATTAAGAACGGGGTGATGAAAAACCGGTTCCAGACAGGTGAGGAATAACTGAATTAAGACCAGGGTGAGGAAAAACCTGAATAAGACTTGGGTGAGGAAAAACCTGATTAGGACCGAGGGTAAGGAAATCCCTGATTAAGACCGGGGGTAATGACAAACTGTATTAAGACCGGGATAAGGAAAAAAACTGATTGAAACAGTGGTGAGGAAAAACCTCATAAAAGAAGCTGCTGCCATAAAAAGGGGGTTGTGGCCAGCAACCTAATCACTCAGATCATACTGAGATACTGAAAGATTAAATTCTTCTACTACTCACCGCTTCAATGGGAAAAAGGTGCGTGGGGAAATAAATAATTAAATAATATATATATATATATATATATATATATATATATATATATATATATATATATATATATATATATATATATATATGGATAAATATCAACACAACATCGTGTTCAAATAGAAATAAATTTCTACCTCATACTTGGGATCGAACGCTAGCCCCTTCTAATGAAAAGCCAGGTCGAAACCAACCATCCCACGAGAGGCCATAAAAGATATCGGAACCTGACGCTACCCAGCTGTCCGAGGATTTACCTGGCGAGACATCAGTCTCGCCAGGTAAATCCTCGGACAGCTGTGTAGCGTCAGGTTCCGATATCTTTTATGGCCTCTCGTGGCATGGTCGGTTTCGACCTGGCCTTTCATTAGAAGGGGCTAGCGTTCGATCCCAATATATATATATAATATATATATATATATATAT
>NC_090728.1:29766554-29771554 GCF_036898095.1 Palaemon carinicauda | reverse complement strand
GATACACGACAATGGCTGCAAACTTGGTCAAATTTGATGAACTCGGAGAACTGCCAAGAACTGTTCAGTTACAGAGACTAGATGAAGGACAAGGTGTTGAGGCGACAATGGTTGCCCACCAGGCCAAGTGGCATAAAACATGTATGCCCAAATACAATAACACAATGCTACGAAGAGCAGAGAAGAGACGCATCGCAAGCAGCTCAGCATTTGATAGTACTGACAATGTCCAGGCCAAGCGCGCCAGAACACACTCTTCAGAAGCCACTACCAGCGGCACCTCCTGCTTTTTCTGTGGAAAGTCTGGCACAGAGACCCTACATGAAGTAACAACCTTCCAGGTGGACACACGCGTACAGAAGTGTGCAGCGCAAGTTGGGGACAATGAACTCATAGCCAGGCTCAGCATGGATGATATGGTGGCTCTGGAGGCCAAGTACCATTCCAAGTGTTTGTTGGCTCTTTACTATCGTGCAAAGACCACTGTAGAAGCCGAGCAGAAAACTGACCATGAAGGTGTAATGTCAAGAATCGTACTGGCTGAACTGGTCCTGTATATCGAGGAAACCCACCTAGAAGAGGGCACCACCCCAGTCTTCAGACTCGCAGAACTTGTAAAGCTATACACAACAAGAATGGAACAGCTCGGGGTTGTTTTGTGCCAGAAAGTTAATAGCACAAGGCTGAAAGAGCGCCTGTTAGCCCAGATACCAGGTCTGAGATCCCACAGCAAAGGCCGAGATGTTTTACTAGCGTTTGATGAAGACATTGGTGAAGCGCTAGGCAAAGCCTGCGAGCAAGACCCGTGATGGGAATCTAGAAGAGTTCTTCAGGCATGAAAATCAGCAATGCCCTCCAGCTTTATCTGACGGAGGGAGACTGTACCTAGGGAGCAAGAGTGACTTGCTGGTGTGCCTTGAAGGCCATGCTGAGCCTCAGTTTGAAGCTCCTACTGTCACTGCTGTTGTCCTCGATGGAGCAGTAATCGTACAGATGTTGAAGCCGGGTACTGCCAACACGTTCGAGGAATATGCACAGCAAGTGTTCATCCCATACGTTGTACAACGTTTCCAACATGTATCACGTCTTGACCTTGTGTGGGACAGCTACAGAGCAGATTCCCTGAAGGCATCAACCAGAGAACAGCGTGGAAAGGGAGTACGTCGGCGTGTTGTCGACTCAGCAGTCATACCAGGAAATTGGCAAAGTTTCCTGCGAGTTGATAGCAACAAAGTGGAGCTCTTCAGCTACCTCTCCACCATGCTTGCAGAGTCCTTTCAAGAAGAAGGCAAGGAACTGGTCGTCACTGATGGGGAGCAGGTGATCTGTGTTCCACAGCAAGAGGATGTCAACTCACTCGCACCATGCAACCAAGAAGAGGCAGACACCCGCATGATGCTACATGTAGCACATGCTGCACAACATGGTCACCACCAGATACAGGTTCGAACAGTAGACAGTGACGTCGTGGTCCTAGCAGTGATGGTAGTCCAGAAACTACCAGCTGGAGACGAACTCTGGGTAGCCTTTGGGACAGGCAAGAACTACCGCTACATTGCAGCCCATGAAATAGCTTCCTCCCTTGGTCCAGAGAAGGCATGTGCTCTTCCAATGTTTCATGCCATCACAGGGTGTGATACTGTGTCAGCCTTCGTCGGACATGGGAAGAAATCTGCCTGGGCAACATGGAACACGCTGCCAGAACTCACTGATGCCCTGCTGAGTCTGGCAAATGCACCCACAAGCATCCAAGAGGATACAATGCATGTCATCGAGAGGTTTGTCATACTCCTGTATGACCGCACAAGCAAATGCAAGGACGTCAACAAGGCGAGAAAGCAGCTCTTTGCAAAGACGAACTCTGTTCAGAACATCCCGCCAACCTACGCTGCTCTGGAGCAGCATGTGAAGAGATCTGCCCTTCAGGGTGGTCATGTCTGGGGCCAGGCATTGGTACCAACGCCCGTGCTCCCTCCACCAACAGACTGGGGCTGGCATCGGAGTGATGATGGGCTCTACACACCACTCTGGACCACACTCCCTGAGGCATCCAAGGCCTGCTATGAGCTGGTGTCTTGCGGATGCAAGAAAGGCTGCAAAAACCGCTGCAAGTGCAAGAACGCTTCACTGCAATGCACTGGTCTATGTTTCTGTGAAGGCGAATGCCAGTAGATTGGGACAGAAAACTTGCTAACCAACATTATGATCTGTAGACATTCATAATTCTGGTGACCAGATTTGAAAAGTTCGGAATCATAATTAACATAGTGTGGCAAAATCTACGTTATTGTATTACATGTATGTACTGCAGGATTACACAAGTACTGTGCCTAGAGACTGGGCTTTTGGTCGACTATATAACTACAATCTGACCATACTGTAAACTTCCCGTACTCTGTGTATTATTTTGACTAGCAATTTTGCCAGCAATTTGAAATAAAAAAGCAACTTGAGCAATTAAAGTGTGTTCCTGAAATCAGGTACTGGTTATTAGAGGTATTATGTCATTGAGTATTGAAATCTTCATCAAATGTCCACTTTTTCCACAAAATGGCGGCCAGTTTGGGGGCCATTTTTGAGAAGATTCATCTAAATATCTGTTAAACATTTATTGATGTTAATTCTGATGTAAAAAAAGGGAATTTTGGCCCATCTAGCACCAAACTAACGACACATAATGAAGTCTATGTAATGACGCTAATGTTAAATGGCGGCCATTTTGAACAATGGCCGCCATATCTTCCTAAGGGCTAATCTTGAATGCCTCCATATCCAAAAATGTTTAGAATATATTAATCTACATGTGTGCCAATTTTGGTGCTTTTAGACCAATTTGAACAATTGGTCTGCTATGCCGCTGTACTATAAAGAAAGGCCAGGGAGTTAATACAGAATGCGGCGTAACTTGTATTCCAATTATAGCATAAAACTGCTGGTTTTCTGACATATCTGCTTTTATGATGTTGAAAGCTTAACGAAATTATGACTATTTAGGATATAATACTTCAAAAACATGTTGAATGTGATAACCATTTCCAATCAGTCAAGGGAGCGTAATTATTTGAAACTCTCTTAGAGGGATCTAACTTTCTATAATATGCATTTGTTTTTAAAGTAAGGTAAGAAAAGTCAGGAAGAATAAATCGAGAGCCGAGGAAATGGGAGAAATCAAGGGAATATGTGTCAGAAGATTACGTTTTACTTTCAAGTTTAATTATTCAATCAATGTTGTTTCCTCATCTGCCACGTTACCGCATTAAGTCAACTCATAACATGTAAAAGAATATTCCATTCATGTAAAAATTAGTATTAAGATTAAAGTATAACATATATAACTATTTAAGAAGATGGTTTTACCAGTATTAACTTATGTTTCGGAAACTTGGAGCCTTACTGAAGTCTTAGAACATAAGCTAGTTGCAACTCAAAGAGCTATGGAAAGAATAATGATGAGAGTAACGTTAAGAGACAGAAAAAGAGCAATATGAATACAACATATAAGACAAAAATGGACATGGGCAGGGCATATAATGAGAATATGTGATAATATATAGACATTAAGAAAAACAGAATAGGTCCCCAATGATTACAAAAGAAGCAGGAAAAGGAAGAGAAGGCGATGGATTAAGGACGAGCTAAGAAAATTTGCGGGTATAGACAGGCATAGAATCATCATAAACAGACAGGAATGGCAAGGACACATCTGAGGCCTTTGTCCTGCAGTGGACTGGTTAAGGCTGATGATGAATGAATGAATGAATGAATGAACACACACACACACACACACACACACACACACACACATATATATATATATATATATATATACTGTACATATATATATATATATATACACGTATACAGTATATATATATATATATATATATATATATAT
Organism: Palaemon carinicauda; assembly: GCF_036898095.1. Lineage (NCBI taxonomy): Eukaryota > Metazoa > Arthropoda > Malacostraca > Decapoda > Palaemonidae > Palaemon > Palaemon carinicauda. The sequence continues at coordinate 29,767,659 of NC_090728.1, read as the reverse complement.
ATATATATATATATATATGTATATATATATATGTGTGTGTGTGTGTATGTATGTGTGTGCCTGTGTGTGAGAGCCTGTGTGTCTGTATATATACATATATATATATAAATATATATATATATATATATATATATATATATATATATATATATATGTATGTGTGTGTATGTCTGTGAGTGTGAGCTTGTATATATATATATATATATATATATATATATATATATATATATATATATATATATATATATACATATATATAATATATGTGTGTATATATACATTTATACATATACATACATATATATATATATATATATATATATATGTGTGTGTGTGTGTATATGTATGTATTCATATATACATATATATGCATACACTGTATATATATGTATACATTATATATATATATATATATATATATATATATATATATATATATATATATATATATATATCAGTGTGTGTGTGTGTAAATAAATTATACAGTAGAAAGGGTATGAGGAGAACTTCTGAATAACCAAGATCGAGTGCCCGAATATGATTACCATTCTCTATTTTATAGTGTTTCAATAATATTATTGTCATCATCAATATTTTGCTTTTGTTGTTCTGTTGCTCTATTAACACTGTTATTACAATTTTCAGCACCACAGAGTAGTTTGTTATAGCAAAATATTGGAGTAACAGCATGGAAACTGTTGCTATTCCACTGAAATTGTAGACATGCATTACCCGGAACACAAACCTGTTGTAGGAAATTGCATTCCCGATCTGGTTCATTAGGTTTTGTTCTTTATCTAACCTAGAAAAATTAAAAGCACTGAAGTGTTGTGAATTTATACCCCCATTAACCAACACCAGCCGCTCCACGGCTGATTTCAGCGGGATCGAGTTGCAAGATCTCGCCTCTGGCATGATACTAAGATTTCTTTGACTTATCTTTTATCAATAAAGTTATACAATATTAAAATGTAAATAAAAGGAATAATAAAATACAGCTAATATAGGGAGATAAATAAAATAAGGAGAGAGAGATAGAATAAACTTTTATCGGGATTATAAGTGATGAAAAAATGTAATTCATCCTATTTTAAGTTGGAGTAAA
>NC_090728.1:29744054-29761554 GCF_036898095.1 Palaemon carinicauda | reverse complement strand
GATTGGACAGGGTAACTAAGTGGATAATATCTGCATGGGCAGATATGAAGGAAATATGTGTAGGGGAAACAGAGAAACTAGTGGGACGAACAAGCGGATATGATGTGTCGATAGGAGAAAGTTGTTGTGGGATAGAAGTGAAATAGTTGGTTGCAGGGACAGGGAAGAGTAAAAAGATTTGAGGATTTGAGAAGGAAAGTTGGTATAGGTATTGGAAGAGCGGTAGAGCAATTGAATGAAAGGCTAGGAACAAGGGAAGGAGATAACGATATCTATAAGATTTCAAAACTTGAAAGAAAAGCAAAGACAGGATTTGGGGTAATTGAGAGTCATCAAGGAAAGTGACAGAAATATATTGTATAGGGATGAAGACATTAAGACGAGATGGAGAGAACAATTTGAACAACTATTGAATGCTAAAAATGAAAGGGAAAAAGGAGATGGGAGAAGTCCAAAGGGAGTATGGGCCAATGATAGAGATAAGGAATATACACGTGAAGAGGGCATTGAGTAAAATAAAAAATGGCAAAACTCAGGTTCATCAGTTTCAAATTGAAATTATCAAGATACTACTGTAGCTAAAGAGGGGAAGAATGAAAGATAGTTTTATTATGAGTGATATGGGAAAAGGAAATAATGCATAAATACTGTGAGGAGAGTCTAATGGTATCTATATTTAAGCAGAGAGGTGATGTCATGGAATGTGGTAACTACAAATGAATTAAACTAAAAGAGCATGTTTTGAAAGTTTTTGAGAGGGCACTAGATGAGAGATTGACAGATTGTAAAGATAGGCAAACAGTATGGATTCATGAGGGGAAGAGGGGCTGTGGATGCCATCATTATAGTAAGGCAGTTACAGGAAAAGAGACTAGAGGGAAATCAGCAGCTCTTCTGAGCTTTTTTAGATCTAGAGAAGGCTAATGATAGAATCCTAAGAGTAATTATGTTTTGGTGCTTAAGGAAGGGGAAAGTTCCAGAAAAGTAGGTTAGAATGGTTGAGATGATGTACAAAAGAACAGGGACAAAAGTAATAACAACAGTTGGAAAAACAGAAACCTCTGAAGTTAGTGTTGGATTACACCAAGGGTCAGCATTAACCCCGTTGTTATTTGTGCTGGCCATGGATGTATTAAGAGAAGCGATCAGAAATGAAGAGTTGTAGGAGTTGCTATATGTAGATGATTTTGTGATTACCACTGAAAATAAGGAAGACATACAGACAAGGGTTGTAGAATGGCAAGAAACTTTGGAGAGGAGTGTCTTGAAGGTGAATATGTGAACGAATAAGGTTATGTTGAGCAGTAGGGAAGATAGGGATAAGAAAGCCTTACATGAAAGAAGAGACTCGGTTATACAACAGGACGAACAATTTAGATACATGGGATGTACTATAATCTGGAGGGAGGATGTGAGGTTTAAAGTAGACAATAGGATAAAAGCAGCATGGGTGAAGTGTAGGGAGGTAGCAGGAGTGGTATGTGATAAGAATATGATAATGAAGCTAGTAGTCAAGATCTATAGCACAGTAATAAGACCAGTGTTAATGTATGGATCGGAAACATGGGCGCTAAGACAAAATGAGGAAAAAAAAACCTTGAGAACAGTGATGAGAATGCTGATGTGGAGTATGGGAATATTACTGCTTGAAAGATTGGAAAATATTGAAATAAAAAGAATGGCAGTAGTAAAGATTTCAGAGGTAATAAGAGTGTCACGACTGAGATGGTGTTGGCATATGCGTTGAGGATGGATGGTGCGGAGGGAGTGAGAAGAGCATGGGAATAATATGCTGGGGGAAGATCGAGAGGGTGCGAAAGAATTAGATGGTGAGATAAGATGAATGATTATAGGGAGAGATGAGGTTTTGTGGAAGAGCATGGTTTTGATAGAAGGCATTGGAGAGGACACATCAGGCAACTAACCCCTTAATGTTGGGATAACGGTGGGAAAGATGTGTATGTCTGCAAGTATGTTGGTTTGTGTGTGTGCGTGTGTGTGTGTGTATATGTATATGTATATGTATATGTATATGTGTGTGTATATATATATATATATATATATATATATATATATATATATATATATATATATATATATATATATATATATATATATATATATCTTACAAAGCTGGTCTAAAGTAGAGTAAATAGAGTAGTCTATTAATGATTTTATTCATATTTTATTTGTGCATTGAAGAGGGGTTAGCTAGCTCTTAAAATGAGTTCTTCACGTATAGATTCAAGTTTTTTAAGTAAATTACGTAAGACTTTCGTCATTAATTTCATTATATTCTTTATTCATGTCAGTATATGTGAATTTAGTTATCTTTAGAAATTAACTTTTTTAATTCACGTAATTTTGTTACGAAGTCTTACGTAATCTGTTTCAGATTGTTATGTGACCAGACAAGATAGGAACAAGTGCTTATGTAATGATCTTTTATATTTTTAAGAGGTATTGCGTCATGTTTGTGAGAGAATATGCAACATGCCATGTGCTTTGGAAAATTCGCGAAAAACCTAGTGACAGGATGTTATCTCTACTTATTTTGCAGACAAAGGGTGGGTGGAGCTAGCTGACTGAGAGAGTTCGTCTCGTGTTGCGTGGATACAGTTGAGATAGCAATACTTGGTAACTCTGACGCTTTACCCAGGCCCCCACGCTTCCAGAACTCGCTCTCCTGGAATCTTCTGGGAGTAGCTAAGTTTCATATATAAGGTGACCCCAAGGTTGCATAGATAGAGAAATTCAGCCTTAAGAAAGCCATCTCCCCCTCTCTTTCACTTCCGCACGCTGCTCATTGTATTGTTTTAAAAGTGTTAAATGAAATATCAAAGATCTGGTGTGACGAGTTTTTGTAATCATAATGAGTACTTATAAATATTCTCTTGGAGTTTTTGTAAACAGCCCTGTAGGAAGGTGATAGGTTCTTGTATTGCGATCTGGTTATCTATTTTCATTAAGTGTCAAACTTAATATTGTATTCAGATTGGATTTCACGTGAAACAAGTGACTGTATATTTTCGTAAGTATTTCTTTGATATAATCTAGGGTTTATTCAAATTTAATATTTAAAATCAATTATATAATTTTCAGATTGTAATATTTTTATCTTATTCTAAGTTTTGTTCTGACTTAAAATTTCGAGAGATTTATTTGTTTTATGTAAATTCTTTCGAAGTGTTGTAATTTATATAGAATATATTTATTTTTGTAAAGAGTATATTATTTCTATCATCAGTGTTTAATACATATTCGCTCGTACCCTGTTAATGAACCGAAGTTAAAGTTGTTTGAATATTCATAATGACAATTACCCAGTTTTGTTTAAAGTGTTCTTAAGAGACCTTTGGATATTCAGTGTTTTATATATTGTTGTCTGGGAGTAATTTAACTGTCTCAGAGTTCGGGTAATAATATTTCAAAGTGTAACAGATTTAATGTAAAAGCAAACAGGAGAGTTTGGAACTAGAGAGGTAGTTTAGCTTGCCAGCCGTAATATATATTATATTATATGTTTGGTTTCCAGACACGAGCCATAGTATAATATATTTTTGGTGCCCAGACCCGGGAGCCAAAATCATATAATACACACACACACACACACATATATATATATATACATATATATATATATATATATATACATATATATATATGTGTGTATATATGCATATATATATATATATATATATATATATATGCGCATATGTATATATATGTATATGTATATATATATATATATATATATATATATATATATATATATACATATATATACGTATATATACGTACATATACGTATGTATATATATATTATATATATACATACATATACATATATATATATATATATATATATACATACAGTCAATTTCCTCTATAATATTTAAAGGATCTTTGAAATGTTGAAATATTTAATTTTTCATATTCTGTCTATTGTAGCCTTCATAACACCATTGCTTAAGTAATTTACATCAATTTTACCAGAAACCTTTTATGTAAATGGAATGGTAAAATTACCGGTAACGTACAGTAAATCAGCAATCACTTCATAAAACAAGAGCTTTGACGAAATTATGCTACCGTGATAAAATAAATGAAATAGAAAAATCTAAATTTCTTTTGCCAAAAGGATCAAGCCGGAAAATTTAATAAACTGTAGTTACGAATCTTTCTATAAAAAAAAAACATTAAAACCACCAACAAAAATCCTTTTAATGAAAATGCATCATACAAAAGCTGTCTTCAAACTATATCCATCTATCTATCTACATACACACATACATACATACATACATACATACATATATATATATATATATATATATATATATATATATATATATATATATATATATATATATCCTTTTAGTAATTGTTTACAACACCACGCTCTCCATTTACTCCAAAATGATGCAATCCTGCAGTTCTCACCTTCTTGAACAGTAATTAGGTGGTTATTTAAATTCTGGGACAGCAATAATTGGCATGATATGTTGAGTAAAGGGGAAGGGGTTATAAAAAGAAGATAGCTCGGTTTCCTCACTAAACGACTTGGAACTGACACGTCAACATAGTCAACCAAAGAGAATTCGTGATGCCAGCGTACATTTGATATACTGTATATTCAAAATATACTTAATCAAAAATTGAGTGATTACTCAAAAGTGTCACTATTGTAACTTGCATATTTCATGGACACTTTTGAGTAATTAATCCATTTTTAATTAAGTATATTTTGATTATACAGTATATCAAATGTACGCTGGCATCACGAACTTCTGTTTGGTTGACGATGTTGACATGTCAGTTCAAAGTCGTTTAGTGAGAAAACCGAGCTATTTTCTTTTTATAACCCCTTCCCCCCTCCTCAACATATCTTGCTAATTATTGCTTTCCCAGAAGTTAAATAGCCACCTAATAACTGGGCAAGAAGATAAGAACTGCAGGATTGCATTATTTTGGAGTAAATGGAGAGTGTGGTGTTGTAAACAATTACCTTCCTTTTACACCCATGCTTAGGAACATAATTTAATTAATAAAACATTATATGTAAATAAAATTACCCAAATTAAGAGTAAAATAAATGTAGTGCTTTAACCTTATTTGGTAAAAAAAAATATGACCTAGAGTACCTATAGAATCTGTGCTTGAATTTTTCAAATGAGTTGTTTTATCAATTGACTTTCGTGTTTCAGAAAGATATTAAATTCCTTAAAACATATATATATATATATATATATATATATATATATATATATATATATATATATATATATATACAGTATCTATACACACACACACACACACATATATATATATATATATATATATATATATATATAACAGTATATATATATCATATGTAAACAGAAAGATCTTGAGCCTATTACTATGAAACACTCCCCATAATTTCCTGACACTGTCGCAGGTATGAATGCTCATAAATTCGGTCGAGGCTTTCAACCTGCTTTAAAGCACAATGCCAAATGCAAATGAAGAGGCTGTTAGTCGTAATAAAGATTTAGATAGGATTTATAAGTGGTGTTGACATGGAGGTGCAAATTGGATTTCAGCAATGCCATTGCAATAATGATAATAGATTTTTTTTCGTGTTCTCGTGCTATGATGCCGTTTAATTTCATTGATTTAAACATTTGACATCTTTCGTGTAATCTTCGACTATTTACTACAACATTTAAAATATAAAAGGCCATCAAACAAGACTTTGGCATGTTTGGTTTTAGCAGTGTTGGAATATTGTTTCCAGAAAGAAATTTTTAATAACATTTTAATAAATCACAACGACATTTATGCTTCTGCCGTCAAGCAAAACCGTCCTTTCATATCAAACCCATCAAATGACAGAATTTATTCAAATAGATTCAGTGAACATTAATCCTTCCCACTGTAAGTCAGTGGTTCCACCAGAAAATCAAAAAAATAATCACTTTGTTTCATAACCTAACTGGTGATTTGTGGATGGAATCCCTGTACAGAAATTATCAACAACATACATCACGTCATACACCTAAAGAACAAAAAGTGACACAATAATTCCTACCATATTCATATATGAACTGCACAATCATGAATAAACATCTTGATCAGAAAATGTCCATGTCATTAACAGCTTCCTAATCCTAAAAAATAAGGCTAATCAACAACACCAACATTGCTTCTAGGATGTTTAAGTTTTAATTTCTAAAGCCCCATTCAGGCAATCTGTTCCACACTTTCTAGATGACTATCATTTCTGAGTTACTAGGATCACCAACCGGTCATGTTCCACTCTTTCCATATGATCAATCCATCTGACCCATCCTTTTGGGAACACAACCTTTTCACAATTATCTTTCGATATTTTGACATTGTTCACACGTTCAATTCTTCTTAGATTACGTATAATATACAAGTATTCATCTTTACAGTTCCTCATGTTCAACATGGAAAAGATTGCTTCTATTGAGGACCGTTGGCTCAAAAAAAAAAAAAAAAAAAAAAAAAAAAAAAAAAAAAAAGACATTCATACAATCCTACCTTAAATACCAAAATAATCCCAGTTTCATCTAATAATTTTTCTCACACCAGGCTCTCCTTACATCTAAACCTTCCGATCTTTCTTACATCCAGCATCCTTCCATCCATAAATATATCGAACCCCTATACCATAGCATATCTTCTCAGCCGCATTTTTACACAAAGCCAGACATTCTCTCGTCTATAAACTCTAACAGAGTTCACTTCCATCAAAGCAATTAACTTATCATCTTTACGATACATCGTTAACCTTCTTCGTAAAATACTACTAATACTCAGATACTCCTTTGTGTGTCTTTTAGCAGCATATCCTTTTAAAAAAGACACACAGCATATTCTTTTTACTTTACCATGCCAGGTCGAAATAAGGAAAAAGAAAACAGTAAAATATATGAAAGGGAAATCGCAAAAAGATAACATCATTACGTGATTAGTGATAAAAGGGGTTTATACCCGTTAAATTGCCTCTCTATAATTTTTGTAATAATCTTTTTGCAGGATTAAGAAAGTACCTTGGAGATTTTTCTCTGTACTTCCAAAGTCCTCACATAGCTGTTTGATATCAAATACTTCAACCATACATCATATTTTTTCTTAACCATACAATGATGTTCCCTTTATCAATCATTCTGACATCTGTCTTTCCAAATCAAAATTCTACCATAAACTTCCCCTGATATGCTAAGTAAAGTTGAATCCATATAATTCTTATTAACTTTACTCTTTTACAAATGAGCAATTAATTATCTCACACATTCTTTCAGATTTTTCCCTGGCTCAGTTAGATGCTTATTTATATTCCATAAGATGAATAAATAAGTATATGAATAACCGCTATTTGCATATATACATAAGGTCCTATTTAAAGAAAACCAATCAATGTAATTTTGTAGTTAGAAATCAGTATTGTAACACAATATGCTCCGCCAGCCTTAAGTTTTACGTACGCCGAACTCCAGGTGACCAATTTCCTATTCTGCAGCTCAAGAAGATACAATATTGAAGAATGGCTTTAAAAAATGACAAGGCTCCATTCTAAGGTAAGTCGGGAGACTTTTATGAGCAATAGTTTCACCGGATTTTCTCCAGATTTTCTTTTAAATCTTTCATGATATTTCGTTTTCGTAAGAGAGAGAGAGAGAGAGAGAGAGAGAGAGAGAGAGAGAGAGAGAGAGAGAGAGAGAGAGAGAGAGAGAGAGAGAGTGTTTCAAAATATGTTTGATCAACTTCACTTACTTTTAACTATTTCCCATTATCATCGCCATTTCCATTCTCCGAAAGGGTCGTAAACATCGCAATACTGTTTCTCTTCCATGAAAATTTCGACGAAAATTAATTGCATTTAACAGCGATGTGAATAAAAATAGAAATTTCCCCTCTTAGTGTGACGTCACGTCCTTATGATCTCTAGGGGCAATGACTCAGAATTCGCGCCTCGTAAAATAAGGTTCACTGACGCCGCGCCCATTCCTAGAGCCCCCTTTCATTTGCGTCAGTAAACCATGAGGTAATTAGCTGCTAGTCCAAGAAGTTATGAGAGAGAGAGAGAGAGAGAGAGAGAGAGAGAGAGAGAGAGAGAGAGAGAGAGAGAGAGAGATTATGCTAAAAGATCGAGTTTTGTCATTTCAACATATGGCAACTCAGACGAAAAGAACATTTTACTTAAAATCTTTACAAGTTACAAAAGTGAATCTTGGAGGGTTGGGCATGATGTTCTCTTAGAAAAAAAATAAGAAAATATTTTAAGTTTGTTAACTCTTTTTTTTTTTTCTTCTTTTTTAACAATGCCAGTCACCAGGATACCACTCTTAACTATTTTGTGAACAGTGTATTCTTTTGATCACAAATTTACTTTGGAAATTAATGATTTGACCCAAAATCCTCATAACTTAGAGAACCATATTCATTAAACAATGCCAACTATTAAAGAAAAGGATACTCATTATAACATGATTGGTGATGGGAATGGAGGTGCCAATGTCAAGGCTTATATTCAAACATTAGAAATATGTTAATTTTATGCAAGGACTGTAATGATTTTGATGCTCGTATTTGTATCAGGCTTCCAATACTAATTTAATGGACAATAGTCCTCCGTCATAATTCTATATAATTGATGAGTGAAAATAAATATTTTTCGGCGTTTTAACGTACGTTTGAGAAAAAATATGATTTAAAGGAAGAACAGTATTACTAAATGATTCATCAGAAACGGAACAAAAGTATCAAAACAGTAAGAAACTGCCTACGATTATATTTCTCACCTGAGTACCATTATATTCCGTGGAAACGTAAAAATAGAAATAAAAACCTTCGTTTACTGGTTCCAAAGATGATGATGATTGGAGGAAAAAAAAAAAAAAAAAAAAAAAAAAATCCCAAGTGACTTCGAACTTTCCCAGTACATTTGACTATCAGAGCATGATTTTAACAACAAGACAATTATTGACCAGCACTTATTATATAAAGTAGATCTGAAAACTGAAACGCAAAGGAAACAAATTCTACGAGTACGATAGCATTAATACCCCCGTCAAATAACCCCTTTAAATGAGATATATGAAAAGTGTTATACTTAATCATAAAAAAAGTCTTGATTTTGTGGCTGGAGTCATCGAGTCTGAACGAAGTACCACAGCAGTGTAGTCAGGATCAGCACTCATAAAACTAATTTACTTGCGACGTAAAAATTCCAAAAGAAATCCTTTGAAAAAAAAAAATATATATTATTCTTGTCTCTCATTACTTCTTCAAAATTCAAGACTTAGTTTATGCCTTATGAATATCTCAACCATCTACTTGACCTTTAATTATGATTATTATTATTATTACTAGCCAAGCTACAACCATAGTTGGAAAAGCAAGATGCTATAAGCCCAAGGGCTCCAACAGGGAAAAATAGCCCAGTGAGGAAAGGAAATAAGGAAATAAATAAATGATAAGAATAAATTAACAATATGCCACTCTAAAAACAGTAACAACGTCAAAACAGACATGTCCTATATAAACTAAAAACAGATTTGTCATATATAAACTATAAAAAGACTCATGTCAGCCTAGTCAACATAAATTCATTTGCTCCAACTTTGAACTTTCGAAGTTCTACTGATTCAACTACCGGATTAGGAAGATCATTCCACAACTTGGTAACAGCTGGAATAAAACTTCTAGAATACTGTGTAGTATTGAGTCTCATAATGGAGAAGGGCTGGCTATTAGAATTAACCTTTTTCCAAATAATGGTGTCTACTATGATTGTGAAAAAGTAAGATGGAGGTCGTTGAATTAAAACCATAACTTTTTATTATTACAAAATGTTAACTATAGCAAAACTAACCCCATAACTACGGCACGAAAGCAGATAAGGGTAAGTAAATAAAACTTCAGGAGCTATAACATGAAATTAAACACGTGACATTATATATGCCTAACGGAGTTAAAACATAACAGTTGCAACATCATAATTTTAGAGCGTAAATCTTACCTAAATATGAAACTGGAGTTAAAAGATAACGAGAATTTCCATGAAAGCGTCATTTCCCTTTCCCTTAAAAGCAGCTGCTGCTCGCATGTTGACGCCTTCCAAGAAAAACAATAACTTTTACCTGGGTCCTGCACAATGTTACACTCTCCTCAACAATTTACATTTTCAATGGTTTTCACGTTGCCTAGGGTTGCCATTCGATTTTCTCACATACAAAATCTGTGTGTGTGTGTGTGTGTGTGCGTGTGTGTGTGCGTGTGTGTGCGCGTGTGTGTGTGTGTGTGTGTGTGTGTGTATCCTCCTGTGGGGAAGCATTATTTTAAAGCAAGGCATAAATACGTTGACTTTAGGAAATAGTAATATCTATTCTTGGATCGACTCCATCATAAACCTATATCATAAAGTCAACGATTGCAAAAATTTTCCCCAGTGTTTGTCAATAAAGAAAACCACACAATTTTCTCGCAACGTCTATATTACAAAAGTCAGGAAGAGGATAAATATTAACATCACACGTCGTGACTACTGAACTTAAGAGAAAGCAAGTTAGCATATATGCTCGCAGTCTTTAATGTCTTTTGCTTAAATAAAGCGTATCCTCTGAAAAGATTCCAATTGATTCGAATGATTTACAATACTGTACAGCGAATACTTATCTACTTTCTTTTCGAATTTCCTTGTTATTCTTCTCCAGATCTTAATGATAATATACTGAGACAATAAAGACTGACCTCCAGTATTCGAGAAATTGTTGAATGTCCTTTAAAAAGGTGTGGCTCATATATGTAGATGAACAGGAGCTAATAGATTTATTTTTCGAATAAAAACACCCATTTTCTAACAGTAAAATAATCTTAGGCAAAGTTAATAACCACCCCCTTCGCCTTTAACAGGTTGAAACAATTCTAAAAAAGGAAACTTATTCAGATTACAGGGTGAGCAATTCAAGACGGATAAGTGTCAGGTGATCGACAAAACTATCAACATCTATTACCACGATCGATTAGCAAAATGACGAAAGCTTAATTCCTTTCCACCTCACTCATGGACTGTTCAATAACACTGCCATAATCGGCACAATTACATGCTGCCATAAATTAACAGTGTGGATGGATCTTTCAAAATTATATCACAAAGGCACCAATGAAACTGGGAATCAAATGTCAAGTGATTAATAACTTTCTGTGCCTACTTGAACTGGTTAGGTTAATCCTTTGGCTGTTAAAATTAAATAGTTTACTTTTTCACCTAATTAAATGGTAGGCCTTTAGTTCTTAGAATTATATTTACTTACACACATACATACATACATACATACATATATATACTGTATATATATACATATACACACACACACACACATATATATATATATATATATATATATATATATATATATATATACATATATGCAAATTCAAGTAAACCACATATACTCCTTAATGTTGAATTCACTATGCTTTGAGATGAAAGACGCAAGAAGAAATTAACTTTATGATAATAATTTCTGAGCCGACTAGCTTTCGAACCATTCCGGAGTCGAAATCGAAGTGACAGCCCATACCATAACCATTAAACTATACAGTAATGAGTTTGTGTGTGTATGTGTGATGTGTATATATATATATATATATATATATATACATATATATATATACATATATATAATACAATATATATATATATATACATATATATATATATATATATATATATATATATATATACTGTATATATATAATCTATCTATACATACATATAAATAAATAATATATATACATATATATACATATATATATATATATATATATATATATACATACATAAATATATATATATATAGAGAGAGAGAGAGAGAGAGAGAGAGAGAGAGAGAGAGAGAGAGAGAGAGAGAGAGAGAGAGAGAGAGAGAGAGAGAGAGAGAGAGAGAGAGAGAGAGAGAGAGAGAGATGGACCTTTCCCGCTTTGATATTAAAAGCACAGGGGAAATATGCACATATTACTGGTTTATCCAGCTTAAAATTTGTTATTATTAAAAACATAATCATAGTTTTGACCTACATTTTGGTGTATTCCTTCACTTAATCTTCTTAATATTCCTCCATTATTTCTAACTTTGTGACCTTCCTTTTTACTAATTATCTTTACTTGGTCCAAAACAAAGGCTGTATTTTCATCATCTACAACTAAATAATTCAATATTAATGCAGATAAAAATTAATCTATTTCATATAATTCGTTACGATGCCATCTAAAATTGAAAACTAGAGGGGTACTCAGTAGAGCGCAGACTTATTTCTGGACCTTGACCTTTGACCCTGACATGTATTAATTGGTGTGGATTTTCATTAACTCAAATATGAACCAAGTTTGAGTCTTTGTGACAACATTATCCATACTTATGGCTGATTACGGGAATTGGACATTTTGCTTGACCGTGACCTTGACCTTACAAAACTTAATTTCCAACTTTTTACATAACCGTTAATCCCTGCAAGTTTCATTACTCTACGATTAAAATTGTGGCCAGGAAGCTGTTCACAACCACACACACAATCCGGGGTAAAAGATAAACTCCTTCCAACTTCGTTGGTGGAGATGATAATACTTTTATTCCTGGTTCACTAATCAGGGCTTTGAATGTAAGATTCACAACAGCACTTATGATGTTTACAAATAGAATTGAGTGAAAAAAAAAAAACACTTCTCTATTCTAAGGTGAAGGTCAAACCTTTTTAGAGTTGCACTTATGAGGTAATCACTTTTAAAACGTGGAAATACACCGCTAAAGTCCAAAAAATGGACTAACTGTGTAGCATTTCCTTCTCAAATCACTGAACAAAAACCGAACCTTATTCACGACAGATGGATAAGATGAGAATTGCATTTTGTAATTACGGTTCGTGCTTTCCGAAGACAATGAACAGTTAATAACTCCTGAATATAATTAGACGTCTTTATATTAAGTTTCAAGAAAAACAAACACAACTTGAAACTTTTTTTCTTTTCGTCTGTGTGTGAGAGAGAGAGAGAGAGAGAGAGAGAGAGAGAGAGAGAGAGAGAGAGAGAGAGAGAGAGAGAGAGAGAGAGAGAGAGAGAAAATATATATAAAGGACGTCTGTGAAATAACTGTAACAAGTAAATAAAATTGAAGTAACTCCTGGAACAAATATTACTGCATTCCCTGTGAAGTTGCAATTATACATCATCATGCACGCAAGAAAGTAATTAGTCTTATTAATAAAGCACTGGGGCTACCCTTATACAAAGCACACCATAGCAGCACAAACAGTCAAAAATATCAACCTATCATTTCGATGTCCTGATTTACTGAAAGGTAAAAAATAGTTAGTTTATCTAGAAGATAAAAAGAAAATAAAAATACCCAATAAAAGAAAAACCCACTTACCCTGGAGAGCTTGCGTTCCTCCCTCCTCAGCCTCTCGGGCAGTTCCAGAGTCTTGTTGTGAAGGGAAGTCCAAAGCTTGGATCTCCTGAGACTGAGACTCAAGCCCTTCCTGTCTTTATTGATGGCTTTCTTAGTCTTCTCAACTGCCCCTCCTCCTTTGATGGACATCTTAGCAGCATCCTTAGCGACGTTCTTCTCCACAGTCTTAGAGGAGTCCATGTTTGTGGTCTTCAATCGGGCCAGGTCATTGTAGTGCTGGACCTGGGTCAGTTCGCATGACCCCGCGGCATCAGAGGTCAAGTCGTTAAAGATCTTTGTGGTGGTCGCCGTGGTGGTGGTAAGCGGAGAGGGTCGCTTGACTAAAACGTTTATTGCACAGGGCAGGAGAAGAGAGAGAATGTGGAGGTTTTTTCAATTATTTGTGGTGAGCTCTCGAAAATCACCTGTAATGTTTGCGGAAGGCTATTACAGGCTGTCTATCCGCTATTTTTGTCTCTGCCTTATCGGTAGACTGAAGAAAATGTTCTTTTCAACGTATACAAAAGACAATGTCTAATCCCTGAGAGTGTAATCGATTTAAAAACAATATTCAACAGAAAAAACTCCGATTTATACCTTTGTTTTTTTACTTTAGTGGTATCATTCCATTTTATTTTGTTATTAACACTTTATTTCTACTGCTCACTCTTGTTTTCTCTTGTCCTTCTTCTCCTTATTATATTGACATTTATTTGTTCACTCCTTTCACTCTCCATCACTCGTTTTCCACAACATTGTAGGATTCCAGTTTCTTAACGAGTAAAGAAAACGAAGCATAACTATCACTACGGTGACTACTCTAAATGTTCTTTCTGGGTCTCTTTACATCTGCACTTCTTAGCTACACTTGTCGTTTCCAGCAAAACAATTCTGCAAAAGTAAAGTTGATGTGAATTAATCTTAAACATATTATTCTACAAAAAAGTGAAAATCATTTTTTAAAAGATATCAATCTCCTAAGAACTGGGACAAAAGAATGAATATGAATGATTTAGGTGTAAATGTTACAAGTTCAAACGTCAGTGGAACTTTGGAAAAGATGTGAAATACAATTTCAAAGGGCAAGGCTGCTAGAACCTAAATATTCATAACAATGAAATGCGGGTGTTGAGTTGTGCATAAAAAATATATAAAGAATAAAAATTTAATCAGGAATTATTGAAATAGATAAGAATGAAGGGATACGCTGGCATTAAGGTTGCTCTTGATAACAAAAATGCACCATAGCATACAAAGATGAGACAGGAAACACACACACACACACATATGCGCACGTACAAAAAAGCGATATGATGATTGCTGCTTTTAAGATAGGCGGCAATGAAGGTAGAGGCAGCTCATGCATGATGGAGTATAAGAGAGGTACTTAAGGTCTTAAAATTCTGAGCGTCTTACATAATACGTACAGTACATGAAAACAGAATCATTTGCAATATCTGCATCGAAAGTGAATATTGTGGTATATGTAGTCTGCACGACTCGATGAAGATGACAAGTTTACACAACTCAATGAAGATGACGAGTTCGCACGACTTGATGAAGAAGACGAGTCTGCATGAATCGATGAAGAGTCTGCACGACTTGATGAAGATGACAAGTTTGCACTACTCAATGAAGATGACGAGTCTGCACGATCCGATGAAGATGACGAGTCTACACGACTCAATGAACTTAAGTTTGCACGACTCAACGAAGATGACGAGTCTGCACGACTCAATGAAGATGACGAGTTTGTACGACTCAATGAACATGATGAGTTCGCACGACTCGATGAAGATGAGTCTGCACGAATTGATGAAGATGACAAGTTTGCACGACTCAATCAAGATGACGAGTTCGCACGACTCAGTGAAGATGAGTCTGTACGATCCGATGAAGATGACGAGTCTGCACGACTCGATGAACATGACGAGTTTCCACAACTCAATGAAGATGACGAGTCTGCACGACTCAATGAAGATGACGAGTTTGTACGACTCAATGAACATGATGAGTTCGCACGACTCAATGAAGATGACGAGTCTGCACGAATTGATGAAGATGACAAGTTTGCACGACTCAATGAAGATGACGAGTTCGCACAACTCGATAAAGATAACGAGTCTGCACAACTCGATGAAGATGACAAGTTTGCACGACTCAATGAAGATGACGAGTCTGCACGACTCAATGAAGATGACGAGTTTGTACGACTCAATGAACATGATGAGTTCGCACGACTCGATGAAGATGACGAGTCTGCACAAATTGATGAAGATGACAAGTTTGCACGACTCAATGAAGATGACGAGTTCGCACGACTCAATGAAGATGAGTCTGTACGATCCGATGAAGATGACGAGTCTGCACGACTCGATGAACATGACGAGTTTCCACGACTCAATGAAGATGACGAGTCTGCACGACTCAATGAAGATGACGAGTTTGTATGACTCAATGAACATGATGAGTTCGCACGACTCGATGAAGATGACGAGTCTGCACGAATTGATGAAGATGACAAGTTTGCACGACTCAATGAAGATGACGAGTTCGCAGGACTCGATAAAGATAACGAGTCTGCACGACTCAATGAAGATGACGAGTTCGCACGACTCGATAAAGATAACGAGTCTGCACGACTCGATGAAGATGACGAGTCTGCACGACTCAATGAAGATGACGAGTTCGCACGACTCGATAAAGATAACGAGTCTGCACAACTCGATGAAGATGACAAGTTTGCACGTCTCAATGAAGATGACGAGTCTGCACGATCCGATGAAGATGACGAGTCTGCACGACTCAATGAACATGATGAGTTTGCACGACTCGATAAAGATAACGAGTCTGCACGACTCGATGAAGATGACGAGTCTGCACGACTCAATGAAGATGACGAGTTCGCACGACTCAATAAAGATAACGAGTCTGCACAACTCGATGAAGATGACAAGTTCGCACGACTCAATGAAGATGACGAGTCTGCACGATCCGATGAAGATGACGAGTCTGCACGACTCAATGAACATGATGAGTTTGCACGACTCAACGAAGATGACGAGTCTGCACGACTCAATGAAGATGATGAATCTGCACGACTTGATAATGACGAGTTTGCACGACACGAAGAAAATGACGAGTTTGCACGACTCAATGAAGATGACGAGTTTGTACGACTTGATGAAGATGACGAGTTTGCATGACTAGATGAAGATGACGAGTTTGCACGACTAGATGAAGATGATGAGTCTGCACGACTCGATGAAGATGACGAATCTGCACGACTCAATGAAGATGACAGGCCAATGCTAATTAAAATAGGTTATATTATCTTCACTCATCATTGAAATGTGTCTTGTTTACAATGCCAATAACTGCTTCGAATAATAACAATAAAAAAATTGTACCCTGATGATACTACAATTTTCGTAGGAAGACAGACGAGATATCGATTGGAAGTCAAAAAGAAATGTGGGCAAATTGATAAGACAAGATTGATTCGGACATCGTCAATTACCACAATTAAAATGATTAAAGCTTTTCTTATTCAACCCATCTGGAATTCACGTCACTAGGCATCATTCTTCTATTGAATATTATCAATTGACTCACGTCTGTTTTATATTAATTTTCTGTGAGGAGAGAGAGAGAGAGAGAGAGAGAGAGAGAGAGAGAGAGAGAGAGAGAGAGAGTTTTTCTTAAGTCCTTGTCAATCCTTAATTAACTCTAGATAATTAGGTTATAAGCTATTAATCATCCAACACGCCTCTCTCTCTCTCTCTCTCTCTCTCTCTCTCTCTCTCTCTCTCTCTCTCTCTCTCTCTAATTTAGATAATTAGGAGCATCAATATGCAACACGGTATCTATACTTAATTCTTACTTCTTTCATTGCAAAGGCGATACAAACATGTGTATAACAAGACGTTGTCACCTGTTTATCGTATATATTTCCAAGAAGTTTTACTTTCCACAACTAAAAATACCAGAATATAAAACAAGGGATTCTCTTACACATTCAGTATCATAAACATTTACGA
>NC_090728.1:29731554-29741554 GCF_036898095.1 Palaemon carinicauda | reverse complement strand
CGGTGACATATTCTGAATAACTGTTTCTGTAACTCAATCCCTGGCTCTAACTACTCCGTGACTTCCAGGGAAAGTAACGTTGAATGTTAAAATAATTGAAAGCTCTTCGTCAGAATTAGGAAGAGCAAAAACGAGGATGTTTTATCTGTTACATCGGTAAAATATATCATAATTCGACAGTGATGAAAAGTATTATTACCAAATTTACTATTAACATTATTTCCAGTCTCCATTTTACCTCTGAGTTTGATGAATCTCGTTCAATAAGTAGTTTGGGGGATGGGAATAATTTTCCCCAAAAGACATTGGACCTGGAATATTTTCAAGGTCAGAGGGTCAAATTCCTCCTTATTTTTTCACTAGCATATTTTGCTAGACTAAGCTTATTTTTCTATAAATCTGAGTAAATACGAAAGATGTCTCTGATCTTCAAAATATTTTTCCTCACGTATACTAACTATAACCTGAGGGTGAAACGGAAACTTTTAATGAATGAGGTCATTTATTATATGTTGTTTGATGAATTAAGTTTCATTGTTAAACTCTCCAAAACCTCATTTTATAACAAACAATTACCCGTTCCTACCATTTCTACAAATAAAATAGTTATCTGTATTTGAAAAAAAAAAAAAGTTTTGGATTAACGTTAAATCGGATGGCTACAATCATTACATTCAGTAAAGTTGTATAGTGCAATGCCAGTGTCTAAACATTGAAACAAATACTGTTAAAAAATGGTTGTTATTAAAATTCAATGTGCTCAACTCATATGGAATTAGCCTGAAAGCATAATAACTATAAAAGTAAAGTACATTGAATACATTGTCCGTTTGTAAAAATAAATAGAAAGGAGGTATGTATTAATGCTTCAGAAAATAACCAACAAGCAAATTAAAACAAATCAATAAATTCACAAATAACTAACGGAAATTAAGAAAGTTGCACAAAGAGGCACACACCTTTAAATTGGCATTACAGCCTCGCTCAAAGTTATGAACATCAATACCAATCATCGCTGTTAAGAAGGAAAAGCGTCGGACGCTGGATAGTATGCCATCGTGCCACCTAAACATAATATGGATACTAATGGCCTATGAAATGAGAGGCTGGCACTAACTCGATAGGTACCTGCTCTGCATATCATAGAGAAAGTTCTTATTCAAAAGAAGACCGAACAAATACGTTTCGATGAAGATACGAACTATAACTTGCAAAGGGGATAGATTCTCAAGGTTACTTTTTTAAGAAAGTTAAAGGACATTAACAAAAATGATGGTTTGAGCATGATTTTCGCACTCCCCAAGAGAGATCAGTTCACCAAACTTTTAATTGGGCCCCACAAGGCCCAGGCCTTCATGGCTGAGGACTATGAAACGTGAAGTATGAGATGATGAATGGAGAAGTATTGATGTAAAAGCTCAAGATAGAGACTCACTGGCGTAATCTAACCGATACCATTTGCGTTAATAGTAGATGATGATGAAAACTGATGATGATGATGATGAATTTAAAAACAAATACGAGGTATTTTTCTTAGATTATACTCTGTTTTACTTTTATCACAATTGAAACTTGTATCCGAAATTTACATACATGGAATACTGTACCCCTCAGAAATATCTATACTACTATAACACATATCTGGAAATTCAATAACATTATTCGTCTCATAGGAAATATTACCAAACTATTAATACCAAAGGATGACCATGGTAATTATTGATAGAGAGCAGTGGAGAGTAATGACTTAACCTAGCCATTTTTCTGACATAAAGGAAAACACTAAAAAAGAAGATGAACTAACGCTCATAGAGGCGAAAAATATTGATAGTTAGAATTAACTACATAAACAACTGGAAATTCTAAAACACATAGTTAAATTTAATAAGCACAGTGAACCGCCTTCGAATTAGTCTACAATTATAACTACCCCAGACGTATCTCTGTATCTATTTATCTATCTATCTATATGAATTCTTATACATATATGTACATATATATCTATATAAACAAATACACACACACATATGTGTGAGTGTACGCGTACTGAAATGACGCTATAACCACATATATTGGCATAACAACATTATAAAGCATACGAATGTGTAAATATACTACAGTTATTTTCTTCCTTCGTGATGTGTTTAAGAATCATTCATGTGCATGTGTTTTCTTAAAATACTTTGCTTTTGAAATAAGACCAAATCGTTTCTATACGTTTGTGGTATCGTTTAGTTTCCCCACTAGAAACCTGTGCAGTCAGGTCATCCAACTTTAATTCATGCGGTCGGAATATGACCTTGCCTTTGGACTTCGGCTCATTATTTGAAGCAGACCCTTTGAAACTGCTTCGCTTGATATCATTCACTTGAGAGAGAGAGAGAGAGAGAGAGAGAGAGAGAGAGAGAGAGAGAGAGAGAGATTTAATATTTTATGGCAAGTACATTAGACTTCATTTAAGTTGTCTGTTTTTTTCCGAAAGTTGGCAAAAAGAAGTTTTTTTAGGGCTTCTTGGAGATTTGGTAACATTACTCCATTAGGTAAATGTATTTGTGGTAGCTCTAGCTATGATAATTACCATGCAATTTCCATAATTCTCATATTATCTAAAGTTTTTTAACGTCTCGCAAAACGTCCAAATAGGTATGTTGGTGGTAATAATCTGTTCCTTCGTTTGCAGTTGGGCTTTTGCAAAGGCATTGGAGCATGCGATACCCTTCTTTTAATTTCCAATGTTGAGCAGAATCCCTTGAATGGAGTCAGGAAGTTTGTATTTTTACCTTAATTTTATTGCTGCTTTTGTCCGTGTTAATCATGAGGCCCTTGTTTCCAACTCAAACTATTGGGAGTAAGTGGGTCTTTTCTTAGCATCATTATTGAAATTTTAAGTACCAGAGTGCAAGAGTTGTTGCTGATGGGCAACATAAAAGTGTATAGGAATGTGATATCTGGTGTTCCTTAGGGTAGTGATCTCCGACCATTATTTTTTATACTATCAGAATCCAGTGTTCTCCTAGGGATACTATTATTATTATTATTATTATTTGCTAAGCTACAACCCTAGCTGGAAAAGCAAAATGCTATAAGCCCAGGGGCCCCAACAGGGAAAATAGCCCAGTAAGGAAAGGAAAGAAGGAAAAATAAAATATTTTAAGAAGAGTAACATTAAAATAAATATTTCCTATATAAACTATGAAAACTTTAACAAAACAAGAGGAAGAGAAATTAAATAGAATAGTGTGCCTGATTGTACCCTCAAGCAAGAGAACTCTAACCCAAGACAGTGGAAGACCATGGTACAGAGGCTATGGCACTACCCAAGACTAGAGAACAATGGTTTGATTTTGGAGTGTCCTTCTCCTAGAAGAGCTGCTTACCATAGCTAAAGAGTGTCTTCTACCCTTACTAAGAGGAAAGTAGCCACAGAACAAATACAGTGCAGTAGTTAACCCCTTGAGCGAAGAAGAATTGTTTAGTAACCTCAGTGTTGTCAGGTGTGTGAGGACAGAGGAGAATCTGTTAAGAATAGGCCAGACTATTCGGCGTATGTGTAGGCAAAGAGAAAGAACCGTAACCAAAGAGAAGGATCCAACGTAGTACTGTCTGGCCAGTCAAAGGACCCCATAACTCTCTGGCGGTAGTATTTCAACGGGCGGCTGGTGCCTTGGCCAACCTACTACCCACTATATAGGCTACACATGGTATGTGGTCTGGTGTAGAAAACAAGCTCGTTGCATATGCATATGATGCAACTCTCTTTGCAACAATTCCATGGTCTGAATGTAGATCTACGGTTTCTCAATACCTTAATAGAAATCTAGCTAAAATTAGTGCATGGTGCAAATTATGAGGCATGAAGCAGAACCCTAACAAAAATCGAAGTATGATGTGAAGTGGGTCGAGGACAGTGGCTTCTCATCATCCATATCTTTGCATTGATAATGATTTTTTAACTATATACGACTTGTTTAAAATTTTAGGTTTGATTCTTGATTGCAAATTTCTTTTTGAAAAACACATTTAGTCTGTTTCTTCTTTAATTGCACAGCAAAAGTCTTCTAAGATTTTAGGTGATCAATCTATTCTGAAAGTGTTTTAATTCTTTCATTCTACCATGTTTCGAGTATTGCTCTCCTATCTGGTCTTTAGCTGCTGACTCTCATCTTAATTTGTTGGACAAGAAATTGCTGTCTATTAAATTCCTTATTCCTGATCTAGATTTAATCTCTGTCACCGTCGTTAAGTTAGTTCTTTATGCATCTTGCAAAGGATTTTTCTAAATTCTGACCATAATACGGCTCAATACTACAAAATATTCTAGAAGTGTTATTCTAGCTGTGACCAGATTGTGGAATGATCATCTTAGTTGGGTAATTGAATCAAAGGAACTTTAGAAATTCAAACTTGCAGAGAATGTTTATGATGAACAGCCTGACATAACTCTCTTTATACTTTGCATATGACAGATCTAATTATTTTAACGTTGTTACCGATCTTTAAATATTTTATATCAATTATTCATTATTTATCGTGTAGTTTGTTTATTTCCTTATTTCCTCTCCTCACTGGGCTATTTTCCCTGATGGATCCCTTGGGTTTATAGCATTCTGCGTTTTCAACTATGGTTAGCTTAGCTAGTAGTAGTAGTAGTAGTAGTAGTAGTAGTAGTAGTAGTAGTAATGATTATAACAACAACAACAATAATAATAATAATAATAATAATAATAATAATAACAACAATAATAATAATAATAATAATAATAATAATAACAAAACCAGCCTACTTCTCTCGAAATTTTCTTCAAGCTAATGCTCACTCATATCTCTCTCTACCTTCTATCTATATGTATATATTAAGAGAGAGAGAGAGAGAGAGAGAGAGAGAGAGAGAGAGAGAGAGAGAGAGAGAGAGAGAGAGAGAGAGAGAGATGAATTACTGCAAAATTTGAATAGATATGCATGAATAATCAATATCCCTAATGACCTCTTAGCTTTTCAACTGCCCGGCACTCATGATTTTCTTTTGTCTGTGGATACGCTTGTGACTTAATTAATCCGCCTCAATATAAATTTCAAATAAATAAACCTTAGTCAAGATTTAAGCCACCGTAATTGAGAATACAGGTAGGAAAAATTAACCAATCAAACAATGAGTTTAGAAATAAGCTTACATATATCTGTTGAATTCGTGCAAGCTTCAATTGAATGTAAATAGATACCAGGCTTTCATAAAATAGCAATTAGGTGATATTGATTTTTAACATTAAATATAATATATCTAATCTAATGGCTACATTTACGAGAGATTGAGTTTTCTATAGCCCAAAATGCCTTATTTATATGTTATAATAAATATACATAAAGTAGGATGTCCCCATACGCCCATAACCGCTTCTGCAAGAGGTCCAAAGAGCAGTTGGAAATATTTTTTGTTAATACAATAGGAAAATGGGTAGGGAGAGTTTCGAAGGGATTTAATCAAAGGGCTGCCAGGTATTAATATGCATGAATTAAAATGATCCTGTTTAGTGTGGTTTCTCTCTTCACAAATGTACCAGTTCAGAACAGAGGGGAAATCATAGAAAAAAAAAAGATGTTAGAGGAGGGTATCTATAACTCAACCTCTGAAAACAGCGCGCTCATAAAATTGCTTTAAATTACCCTTCGTATTTTGTTGAATAAGAACGGTATGTTCACGGGATCTACGGATCAAGCTAAAATATCAATAGAATAGTCAGAGATGCATGATGTCTCGAGGTGGCTAAATAAATCGGGCCAGATATGTAAAGATTTAAATTTACTGTGAAATATTAAATTGAGACAGGAGGGCAAATAATTAGAACAAAAAGGTCATTACATGCGGATAAAATAAAAATAAAAGGGTTTGGAAGTATGAAAATGGATGAGACTCGTAGACGACTTACTGGTAATTTATCAATGTAATGAGGTTTAGATGAACTGAAAGAAATTAAAAGAGAAAATTTAGACAAAACAAGAAATCTCATTTTTGGATGTTCTACTCAAAAGAATGAAAGGTGCTATTTAATACAAAACATATAGAAAAAAGGGCCATGTCAATTCTTATCTAAACAAGTTTTCTAGCTTGGAAAATATAGAAATAAAAATAGAAATGTTGGTAAGACTGATCATTATGATAAATATGATATGGAGACCAAAAGATTTAGATGAGAAAATATACAGTAGTACCTTAGAACAGCTTTAAAATAAGTGCATGAGGGATATTGGTGGGCTAAGGCACACAGTAAAGCTAGCAATAACCACTATGGGAGAAATCTTCAAGAGAAAGCAATAGACAAAACCCAAAATATCATTGTAATTCCAGAAAATAGCATTATAAAGTTATTAAATTTTCTTTTTAAATAGTAACTATTTATAGAACTACCATTAGAACAAAGGTGTTAAATAACAAATGATCAGCGAATGCAAGGATAGCATCATGCCTTGATTAGATGACAGGCCTAATATTCCGTACTTCAATGAAGCATCACCACTTATTATTATTACCAATATTACTAGCTAAGCTACAACTCTAGTTAAAAAAGCAGGATGCTACAAGCCCTTGTACTCAGACGGGAACATAGCCCAGTGAGAAAAAGGATATTAGGTAATAAATAAACTGCTGTATACAGTATATAAGAAGTAATGAATAAAAAATATAAAATATTTAAAGACAAACAATAATGTTAAAATAGATATGTCATACATCAACTACGAAGAGAGACTTATGTCAATCTGTTCAACATAAAAACATATTCTGCAAGTTTGAACTTTTGAAGTTCTAACTGTCCGATTAGAAAAATCGTTCCAATTTTTAGAATACTATGTAGTCTTCAGCTTATGATGGAGAAGGCAAGACTGTTAGAATTGACTACACAGCTAGTATTACGCACAGGATGATATAGTCTGGGAAGATTTGAATGCAAAGGATGATCAGAATTATGAAAAATCTTTGCAACATGCATAAAGAGCTATATGAATGACGATACCAGAGATAAATATCTAGATCAAGAATAAGAAATTAAATAGACCGCAAGTTTTTATTCAACAAAATAAGATGAGAATCAGCAGCTGACAACTCAAAACAAAGTAGAATTGAACCAGTTTTTTTTAGAATAGATTGACCATCGAAAATCCTAAAAGACTTTCACATAAAGCCAATTTTTGTGGGCATTTAAGGAAGAAGACCTAATGTGTTTCTCAAAACTAAATTTGCAATCGAGAATCACACCAACAATGTTAATGGACTTGTAGAAACTTAAAGAAATATTATCGATGTAGAGATATGGATGTTGAAGACCCACTGTTCTCGACCTACTTAGCATCATACTTTGAGTTTCTTTAGGGTTCAACTTCATGCCCCATAAATTCCACCCAACACTAATCTTAACTTTATCTCTATTAAGGGATTCAGCTACCCAAGATCTAGATTCAGGAAATGGAATTGATGCCAAGGACTGATAGACTAAAAAGTTATAAAACAAACTGAGACAAAATGTATTTAATTCATTGTACTGTATTTCCAACTAAACATCAATGTTGATTGTACAAAAAGCAACAACAAGCTTTTATAAAAAGACAATGGAAGGTAATACGTTCAACATCTTAGGTAAAATCAAGGTCCTTTAATGGGAGACCTTGGGTAAAATAATAAATGACAATTTGCGAAAGATAATCAATAAACATCCAGTAGGACTGCTGATCCTATAGGCTGCACAGTAATGCAATTGTGAAGATTGTGAAGCTGGTGGCACTTTGATGAAACCAGATCCTACGGAATCAGCACAAAGATGAATCTAGGCGCTCATATATATATATATATATATATATATATATATATATATATATATATATATACATATGGAAAAATATCAACACAACATCGTGTTCAAATAGAAATAAATTTCTACCTCATACTTGGGATCGAACGCTAGCCCCTTCTAATTAAAGGCCAGGTCGAAACCAACCATACCACGAGAGGCCATAAAAGAAATCGGAACCTGACGCTACCCAGCTGTCCGAGGATTCACCTGGCGAGACATCAGTCTCTTCCCAGCGAGTTTTACCTGATTTCCCGGCCCACCACGTGACGCAATTGGTAAATCCTCGGACAGCTGGGTAGCGTCAGGTTCCGATTTCTTTTATGGCCTCTTGTGGAATGGTTGGTTTCGACCTGGCCTTTCATTAGAAGGGGCTAGCGTTCGATCCCAAGTATGAGGTAGAAATTTATTTCTATTTGAACACGATGTTGTGTTGATATTTATCCATATTGACTCATTAGGGGTAATTTGAATGAATTACTACCAATTGTGTCACGAGGTGGGTCGGGAAATCGGGTAAAACTCGCTGGTAAGAGACTGATGTCTCGCCAGGTAAATCCTCGGACAGCTGGGTAGCGTCAGGTTCCGATTTCTTTTATGGCCTATCGTGACATGGTTGGTTTCGACCTGGCCTTTCATTAGAAGGGGCTAGCGTTCGATCCCAAGTATGAGGTAGAAATTTATATTTATATATATATATATATATATATATATATATATATATATATATATGTGTGTGTGTGTGTGTGTGTGTGTGTTTGTGTGTGTACATAACTAGTTGGTGTCAAATTCAAATAATGTAGGTATTCTAATAACCATCATGGTATCCTAATTTTATGACATAACATTTTTGATGTATTTCAAATTTGAACAATAATGACATTTAGTTCGTTGTGAGTGAGCATTAAAATTTAAAAAAAAAAAGTAGTCTTATTTATAAACGGTCTTATTTTCCTGCACTGTCCTAAAGCTATTCTCAAATTAATTGTAGTATCTTTCACTTTGTTTTCTGTACTATGTAAGGCCATCGTGGTATAGTAGTTAACTGGTTAAGCATTCTAAATGTCAGGGTTGTATATGCGGGCTCGATGGAGAAGGTTATATATCAAATACGGATTAAATAAGAAATATAAGATCACCTATAATTAGGATAGAATAAATCTTGTTTTGAATCAGTTTCAGAGCGCCATACACGCGATTTTGGAAAAGATGGTCATGTATAACATAGCGGCATTATACCGTTTTCTACGCGGTCACATCCTTCGACACTTTCAGTCTAATGCTCAGAAATGACATGTTGACTTTAATCATTTGAAGTTGAATGGTCTTTCGAGGAGGTGGGATTCATTACTTGAATTTCCAAGCTTTCCGTTGCAGTCTTCACCAGATAATCTCCTAATCAAAAGTGGACGTATTAATACATGTTTATTTTGAGGGTTTTTTCTCCCCACGTGAAAGAAATCATCGTCAGTTTCATGAGATTTCAAATGACAACGAGGAAGATCACGTAGAGTTAACATATGCTTAATGATGTGATATAGTTATCTCGCGGCATGATACAGAACCGGTTTAATTGTTCTTCCTCAGAATAGAAAAATCCTGTAAATCTTGGGTAGAAGCGACCGAGACTGAATATAGATATCATTTATTTAAACACAAATAACATTCAGCTAGTAGAACAAATAATCCCAAGATAGAGACGATCGACGAAATCTAACCGATGCCCTTTGCGTCAATGGGCGTAGGAGGTGATGATGATGATGATGATGATGACGATAATAATAAATAAGAGCACAGAACTATGGTACGGACGATGGATCCTTTAGAGAGAGAGGAAAAAAAAAAAAAAAAAAAAAAAAAAAAAAAAAAAGAACTGTATATCCCCGACAAAGATGTTATTTTCCCGGATCATTTCGACTATGATGGATTTCCGGGTACACTGAAAGAGATGTTAACTGATTTCCGGTCAAAACTCGAGAATCTTACGGAGTACAAAAACTGTTATAACTTTCATCAGATATTTTCTTGTTAGTTACATCTGTTGCCCTGATTATAGTCAATATAATGATGCGACTATCGATTGTAAGATTATCTAATAATGATAAATGATGTGCTAAAAGAGCTAGAACAAACAAAATATTATAAAACACCTATGAATTTGA
>NC_090728.1:29721554-29726554 GCF_036898095.1 Palaemon carinicauda | reverse complement strand
ATACCTTCCCAGTGTTGCATCATTCAGCTCTGCCTCTCTTCTATTCTTGAGGTGAACATATTGAGAGCGGCGATACCACACAATCATATCGACGAAGAGACATCACTTATAACATAATAGAAAGTCTTTAGAAGCACATATATCACAATTACAATTTACCTATTTGCATATACACTACAGTGTAAACAACATGAAATTAGGCATAAAACAAAAAATTTCAGTACTTGGATTCAACCATTTCAAGACTATCAAAATTAATTTTGTCTACAACAAACAAATATGACATCAAGGACTTCATCCTCAAAATGTGGTCAAAACAACTCGGGGAAAATCAACATCCACAACAGAGAGAGAGAGAGAGAGAGAGAGAGAGAGAGAGAGAGAGAGAGAGAGAGAGAGTCTAAGTGGTAGCCTTGTCCAGGTAATGAAATTACAGTCGTAAAGGACCCAGCTAACCCCTTGACAATGACGTCATTGGTTAACCTTTTTCTCTGACCATCTTAGTACATTTGTAAATAGTGATGTTTTCTAAGGCGGTAAATTTTGGAGACTAGAATAATAAATATCTTTTAAAAGAATTCTTCCTCAGTATGTGCCTGTTCTGATAGCACTTATCAAAATAAGATATACATTTTCTTGAGATCTTTCAATAACTGGCAATCAAAAACACCTAATTATAAGTAAAGTTAATATTTCTCCAGATAAATATACCGAGATATGTCACTTTATAAGTTTCACCAAAACATACATTCACCCATTACCCCTTAGCATCGATTCCTGTCTATTATAAGAAAATAGGTCTCTGGAATTTCCCTCTCATATCTCGAACTTTCAAGGTACCTTCCAACCAAAACGAGCGACGTTGATGGTCTATCAAGTTGCACGATCGATGATGTTCGATAACAGGAGACGAATTCATCGAATTAAGCCAGGCACTCTCTCGCTTTCTGAAAGGAAAAGAAATGCTATTAGTATTATGCTTGAAAATGGCAATTCTTGTGTTGAAGCTGCTTGTGTGGGGGATAATAAGCGGGTGGGAGGTTGTGCTCGTAGCGAGTTTTTGGAAACGGAGCAGAGTATAATTCGTAGCTTATGTGAGAAATATAGAAATATAAAAATGTATGCTTGATAGGTTGAGAAGTTATACAAAAATTATATATATATTCCTACAAAAAACAGGAATTTTATATATATATATATATATATATATATATATATATATATATATATATATAGATATACATATATATATACACAGTATATATATACACATACATATATACACACATATATATACACACACACACACATATATATATATATATATATATATATATATATATATATATATGTATGTATATATATATATATATATATATATATATATATATATATATAGGTGTGTATGTGTGCCTGTGTGTATAAACATATATTCAGACGTACAAGAAAAGTTATTGCAATTTTGTTCTAAGAACATTAATTCATATCTTAATATAATAAATAAATATATATATATATATATATATATATATATATATATATATATATTATATATATATATATATATATATATATATATATATATATATATATATATATATATATATATATATACTGTATATATATATATATATATATATATATATATATATATATACAGTATATATATATATATATATATATATATATATATATATATATATATATATATATATATATATATAGAAAAATGGTTAATCGTGTAATTAGATAGAGAAAAATGAAAATGTATGAGTTGAAGAAGACCAAAATGCTTATGGTAACGTAGAGGGTTTTCACCCGAGTATCAATAGGTCACAATTGAGACCTGAGAGAAAAATATAAGTGAGTAAAATTCCCGTCAATAACTAACTGGGCATTGTTTTTATGACTATTATATTGTTAGGTTTAGTAAAATGTATGAATTCCTCTTACTCTGGTCTTTGTAGTTTATATGACTATGAATACTTATATCTCTAACGATTCTAGAATAATAAAAATGTATAAAGTAATTATTCTAAAATTTGTATAATTCACCCAAAGCAAAATAAACCTTCTTCAGTGTTTATTACAAAACTCCATGGTTCTCCAATACTCAGATGACCCTAATAAAAAACCGTATTAAAAAATTAATTGGTGTACCATTTGCCTTTTAAGTAATAGTGTACGTGACCCGTCAAATATGAGGGCTAAATATTTCTGCACACACACGTACACACACAAATTCAACCCTTCCCACCCCCTCCCACTTTCCTAACTACAACACGGCAGTTTAGGTCATTTCTCAGTGATTGGGGTTTCCGAGTGTATCTTTCGGGATAGCCCCTCTCACCATGGCATAACTACTCCCTCGACCCCCAACTCCACGGACGGGGCAAACCAAGTAGCCAAACGTTGGGCAATGGCGCTAAGCGTATCAGGATTGATATATATATATATATATATATATATATATATATATATATATATATATATATATATATATAAATATATATATATATATATATATATATATATATATATATATGTGTGTGTGTGTGTGTGTGTCTGTGTCTGTGTAGCCTGACATTGGCTTTTTATTATATAGGGGTGATGCTTGAAACGTAATAGTCTTTATAAGAAAAATTACTTATAGATTCTAGTTCACAGTGCTTTCAAAATATACTCAGGCTGATAGCATATCAGTCTATCTGTTACAGAAAATAACAGTTAAGTAAGATGGTTTGGGCATAATATAAAATAGCACTGAAGAGGACACCGGTGTTTAAACCAATCAAAACCAAACTGACTTCTGTTGACAGTGGCATTACACAATTGAAGCATCATTTTCTATACACAAAAGAGCGGCAATTTTACTAGCAGTTATTATTGAAACTATAGACGACTGGGCGACATATAAATCTGTCATTTATGCTGATTCGAGTAAATCCAGAGAAGCCCTCAAGGGTTACACACACAAGAACCAACAACTAGTACTAATAAAACTCGATAAATTGAATCCGTTAGAGTAAATATCAAAATACTCTATACGCCTTGTAGTTATTCGTAATGACAGAAGAGAGGCTCCGGCTAAACAAGCAATAAATTCACCAACTGTTAACATTAAACTAATCCGTAGGAGTTAAACAACAACGAACCTGGCAATAATATATTGAAATAAATCAAACCTTTTTTTCTCAAGGAAATAATCAGCACAGAAAGCAAAAAAGAGGTGGATAAATAATGGTACGTACATATACCAAGGCACTTCCCACAATTTTGGGGGGTAGCCGACATTAAACAAATGAAACAAAAAAGGGGACCTCTCCTCTACGTTCCTCCCAGCCTGACAAGGGACTTAACCGAGTTCGGCTGGTACTGCTAGGGTGCCACAGCCCACCCTCCCCCGTTATCCACCACAGATGAAGCTTCATAACGCTGAAACCTCTACTGCTGCTATCTCCGCGGTCATCCAAGGCACCGAAGGAAGCAGCAGGGCCTACCAAAACTGCGTCATAATCGCTCACCATTCATTCCTATTTCTAGCACGTTCTCTTGCCTCTCACATCTATCCTCCTATCACCCAGAGCTTTCTTCACTCCATCCATCCACCCACCCCTTGGCCTTCCTCTTGTACTACTCCCAGACAGCCATTTTCCATTCTCTCAACATGGCCAAACCACCTCAACACATTCATATCCACTCTAGCTGCTAACTCATTTCTTACACCCGTTCTCAACCTTACTACTTCGTTCCTAACACTATCTACTCGAGATACACCAGCCATACTCCTTAGTCTCTCCGTCACTTTCATTTCCCACAACTACGATCCATACATCACAGTTGGTATAATCATTTTCTCATACAGAACTCTCTTTACATTCATGCCCAACCCTCTATTTTTTACTACTCCCTTAACTGCCCCCAACACTTTGCATCCTTCATTCACTCTCTGACGTACATCTGCTTCCACTCCACCATTTGCTGCAACAACAGACCCCAAGTACTTAAACTGATCCACCTCCTCAAGTAACTCTCCATTCAACATGACATTCAAACCTGCACCACCTTCCCTTCTCATGCATCTCATAGCCTTACTATTACCCATATTAACTCTTAACTTCCTTCTCTCACACATACTTCCAAATTCTGTCACTAAACGGCCAAGCTTCTCTTCCGCGTCTGCAACCAGTACAGTATCATCCGCAAACAAAAACTGATTTATCTCCCCATTCATGGTCATTCTCGTCTACCAGTTTCAATCCTTATCCAAGCACTCGAGCATTCATCTCTCTCACCACTCCACCAACATACAAGTTAAACAACTACGCCGACATCACACATCCCTGTCTCAGCCCCACTCTCACCGGAAACCAATCGCTCACTTCATTTCCTATCCTAACACATGCTTTACTACATTTGTAGAAACTTTTTACTGCTTGCAACAACCTTCCAGCAACTCCATATAACCTCATCACATTCCACATTGCTTCCCAATCAACTCTATCATATGCTTTCTCCAGATCCATAAATGCAACATACACCTCCTTATCTTTTGCTAAATATTTCTCGCATATCTGCCTAACTGTAAAAATCTGATTCATACAACCCCTACCTCTTCTAAAACCACCCTGTACTTCTAAGATTGCATTCTCTGTTTTATCCTCAATCCTATTAATTAGTACTCTACCATACACTTTTCCAACTACACTCATAAGATAGCGAATTGGTCAAACCAGATTAACTGAAGGAGTTCAACGTATACACTACATTGAGTAGTTCCTTAGTGCTAAGACTGTTTCATGTCTCCCCGGTTAAACATATTTTAAACTAATTCAAAGTTTTTAGAAGAGAGTTTTATGCTTTGGTATCAAAATAATGGATTCAGAGTGTCTCGGTTCTTTGGGGATAAAAGTCCAATTAATATAATTTCGATTCTTCTTTCATTTAAAACAGTTTTTATTTTAATTTAAGTTTTATCTCTTAATTATATGAACATAAAG
>NC_090728.1:29711554-29719054 GCF_036898095.1 Palaemon carinicauda | reverse complement strand
CTAGCCAAGCTACAACCCTAGTTGGAAAAGCAAGACGCTATAAGCCCAAGGGCTCCAATAGGGAAAAATAGCCCAGTGAGGAAAGGAAATAAGGAAATAAATAAATGATGAGAATAAATTAACAATAAATCATTCTAAAAACAGTAACAACGTCAAAACAGATATGTCCTATATAAACTATTAACAACGACAAAAACAGATATGTCATATATAAACTATAAAAAGACTAATGTCAGCCTGGTCAACATAAAAACATTAAAGCAAATTTGTTAAAGCAAATCTGAACTTGTATAATGAGTACCCAATACTCAATCGAAAAAAAAAAATGGTAACGGATGTGTTAAAATGATCAAGAGAAATTATTTCATACTAATCGATTCGTTAATGGGTTGATTCTTATTCTTCTGGGTGCAACCAAAGTAATTGGATAAAATTGGAAGATTATAAATACGATGTTACATACTTGAACACAGACTCACTCTCTCTCTCTCTCTCTCTCTCTCTCTCTCTCTCTCTCTCTCTCTCTGTATGTATGTATGTATGTATGTATATATTACTATCTAAAATACAACCCTAGTTGGAAAAGCAGGATGCTATAACCCCAAGGGCTCCAACAGGGTACACGCGCACGCGCACACACACACACACACATATATATATAATATATATATAATATATATATATATATATATATATATATATATATATATATATATATATATACATATATATATATATATATATATATATATATATATATATATATATCAACTGAGATGTTAATAATTTTACTGGAGGTTGACCTAAATCTGCTTGTTTTACATCATATTGCTTGTGTTTTTAGTCTGTATATATGAGATTTTAAAAACATTAGGTCCAAGCATTCACTCATAATGCAATATTATTATTATTATCATTATTATTATTATTATTATTATTATTATTATTATTATTATTATTACTTGCTAAGCTTCAACCTTAGTTGGAAAAGCAGGATGCTATAAGCCCACGGGCTCCAACAGGGAAAATAGCCCTTTGAGGAGAGGAAAAAATGAAAAAAAAAAAATATTTTAAGAAGAGTAACATCATTAAAATAAATATCTCCTATATAAACTATATAAACTTCAACAAAACAAGAGGAATATAAATTAGATAAAACAGTATGGCCGAGTATACCCTCAAGCAAGAGAACTCTAACCCAAGACAGTGGTTTGATTTTGGAATGTCCTTCTCTAGAAGAGCTGCTTACCATAGCTAAAGAGTCTCTTCTACCCATTACCAAGAGGAAAGTGGCCACCGAACAATTGAAGTGCAGTGGTTAACCCTTTCGATGAAGAAGAATTGTTTGGTAATCTCAGTATTGTCGACAGAGGAGAATCTGTAAAGAATAGGCCAGAATATTCGGTGTATGTGTAAGCAAAGGGAAAATGAACCATAACTAGAGAGAAAGATCTAATGTACTGTCTGGCCAGTTAAAAGATGCAATGACTCTCTAGTGGTAGTATTTCAATGAGTGGCTGGTGCCCTGGCCAACCCACTACCTACAATAGCCCATATCGAAACACAATGGTCTAACCTGATATTAACGTGCCCATATAAATGGAGAAACCAAAATGAATGAAAAATATTCTAAAACGCCACAATAAAATTAGAGATAATGAATCGAGACTTAATCGACTGGAGTTCAAATACATCTAAATAAACCGCACTGGCCTTCGTTACTCTTATTAAGACATATTAACTGCCTTTTAAATCGAAATAAAATATGTACTTCAGGTGTTATGTATAGATAAAAAAAAAATACAGCACAGCCTGTGCACGGTAGAAGCTCTGACAATTTTTGAGAAAACAAAGGAATGTGGATTAGGATAAGATAATCCATTTTAAGCAATCAGTTGAATAAGGAAATCTCTAACCGTGACCTCGAACTAAACAATGGACGACATAATAGCACTTGCTTGTTCCTTAGGGCTTAATGAACAAGTAAGTGCTTAAGGCTTAAGCTATGCTATCCCATTTTGATGTACGAGTATATGGAATGACAGTAGGGGCAGAAGCAATTGTAGTTTTATTATCATTAATACATTGCACTACATGTAAATATCAGGTAAAAAATCACAGCAAACAAATAAAATATAAAATCTTTTAATAAAATGCTATAATACAGTAAAAAACTATAGAGCAATGAACAGTCACATTAATACGTTTTCATTCAGTTATACCATATATAACAAATCTAAAATGTATCACAACTAATACAACGACTAATAATTGTAACGGTAAAAAACCTAATTGGTTTTATACAGACTTTATATATATATATATATATATATATATATATATATATATAATATATATATATATATAAATATATATATATATATATATATATATATATACATATATATATATATATATATATATATATATATATATATATATATATATATATATATATATATATATATATATATATATATATATATATATATACACATATTATCATGATCATCAGCCGTGCCTAGTCCATTGCAGAATAAATTACTGAGGCCTGGCCTTCCACTCTCTTCTGTTTATGATCTTCCTATGCCAGTTTATACCCGCAAATTTTCTTAGTTCGTGAATCCGTAGTCTTCTCTTCCTTCGGTGTCCTTTGCATTCTCTAGTGACCAAATCTTTTATACTCCTTGTCCAACTATTATCTGTCATTCCCATTATATGTCCCGACCATTACTATTTCTTTATCTTACATGTTGTTATAATATTCTCTACTTTAGTTTGCTCCCGAATTATGTTGCTCTTTTCTCTCTCTTACTGTTAATTCCATCGTTATTCTTTCCATAGCTCTATGAGTTATAACTATCTCGTGTTCGAAGCTTACGTACAAGTTTCTGAGGCATGCGTTAATACTGGTAGGATTATCTCATTAAATACTTTTCTTTTTGGAAAAAGTGACATTTTACTTTTCAAAATTAATTTTGTTTAACAAAAGTACTCAATCCCATACTTATCCTTCTTTTAATTCCGGTCTCAAGTCCTGGATCAACACTTACTGTGTGTCCTAAATACGTATATTCATTAACAATCGTTAGAGGCTCGTCTATAAACCTTATTTGTTGTCTCGCTACATTATCATTGAACTTTATCTAGTTTTACTCCTTTTCATTACTACATTTCTGCTTTCTCTATTAAAATATTCCATCATATTTTGCAATTTCTCCTATGAATCATTAAACAGTACACACACATACATACATACCCTTATGTGTGTGTATATATATATATATATATATATATATATATATATACATATATATATATTATTATTATTATTATTATTATTATTATTATTATTATTTGCTAAGCTACAACCCTAGTTGGAAAAGCAGAATGCTATAAGCCCAGGGGCCCCAACAGGGAAAATAGCCCAGTGAGGAAAGGAAAGAAGGAAAAATAAAATATTTTAAGAAGAGTAACAATATTAAAATAAATATTTCCTATATAAACTATAACAATTTTAACAAAATAAGAGGAAGAGATATCAGATAGAATAGTGTGTCTGAGTGTACCCTCAAGCAAGAAAACTCTAACCCAAGACAGTGGAAGACCATGGTACAGAGGCTATGGCACTACCCAAGACTAGAGAACAATGGTTTGATTTTGGAGTGTCCTTCTCCTAGAAGAGCGGCTTACCATAGCTAAAGAGTCTCTTCTACCCTTACCAAGAGGAAAGTAACCACTGAATAAATACATTGCAGTATGTATACACATACATACATACATATACATATACTAATAAATGTTGATAAATATGGGATTTCTGTCCATCTGAAAAATACTCTTCAGCATGAACCTATGTACGAAGGTAAAAACGAAAACTTCTACTATTATTCTTTTAAACACTTCTTCTGCCCGCTGATTCAGTTGATACCTTAAGGCTATCATACGAACGCACACACATATGCACTCTATATGCATATACGAAATATAGTTACATATATACATATGTAAGTATGAATGCATATCTATATGCATATCTGTATCTATACCAACTATGTCCATTTCATGCAAATATAATAAGTTAAACAATTACTCTCATTTCACTTCTTGTATTTTACAATGTAGCAATAAAAATAAGTTTTAATGCTATAGTAATTATACAGATAATTAACATGAAGTTTTTTTTTCAAATTTACACAAAGGCAACACTAATGTTTTCGAGTTTTACAAAAGGGCAAAATAAATGTCCTTATTTGTTTTAAAGTTTAAATTTCATAGAAACGTAATATGAAACCAGCTGTTAAATTTACAGTAAAGTGAAAATTTTCTTTAAAAAAAAAGTATTTTAATCTTACAAAAGAATAACATATGGTTTTTGAAATTTACTGAAATGTTAGAGGAAATCTTAAATTTTGTTGAAAAACAAAACACAAATGTTTATATTTTAACAAATAATGGATAAAACATGTTTCGGTATTGAGGAAAATATAATATAAGTGATTGAGCTACAAAATCTTGGTTACGTCTTGCAGGCCACAAATTTCGGAGGCATAGATTTTCACGTAAACAGGGCTAAGCATATACGACTTTTTCTCATATTATCTTAGATGCAATAAAAAAGTAAACGAAATGGAAAAAATAAAAGGAAAAAATGTACCAAAGAATATTCGTACTAAATATGCTTGCTGGACAGAAGGAAGAAGTTAAATAGAAAATTGCACATGCAGAGTTTTTGATAATTCCCATAAGCCAATTAGTACAAGAGATCAGTTGGCTTAACACTTTAATATTTTCAACAAAACACCAATTTTTATTTTTCGCTTACTGTCATTCACATGAAACAAAGAGCGACGAATTGAAAGGAATATGCATACACAGCATACAGGGGTTCCTTTCATAAAGGTCGCTAAAAATATAGTTTTGCATTAAAGTCTTTCGGGAAAAAGGATAAATGGCCGGGCAAAAATGATAGAACAATGCGATATGAAGAACGATCCTCTAATGAAAGAAATTGATGTAGTTTGAATGTAGGTCAAATGCAAAATACCTGGAGTAGTGATATAAAGAATGTTGTTTAAAAACTACATATCATGTGTCATTTGTTTTTCGCGGAAATATGGGAGCATTTGGGACTTGAAATCTATAAGAGTATTGTCTACGGAAACTTTTGAAACAGTCGACATTCACGGAAGTATAACTTTGCAGTTTCAATAAAGATTCCTGCAGCTCTTTTGCAATTAGAAATAGCTCGAAAAACATTATCCAAATGAGTGAAGGAATAATTAAAAAATATTATTCTTCCCTTTTTTTTATGCTGAAAACAACGTTCCAAGCAATTGCAGGCCATTGGCAGGTCAAGGTTCATTAAAGAATGATGTACTTCAACGGCAAAAATGAAAGTAAAAAAAAAAGGAACAATTGCCTTACCCTAAATAAAGCAAAACAATGTCTCTGATGAAGATAACTTCCTAAGGAACATGGAAATAAAAGCAGTGAACAGATTTTAAAACCCCGATTAACAGAAGATGGAACAAAAAATTTAAATGACCGACAAGATGGATCGGGACGTTGCCAGGGGCGTGGGATGATGTTGTTTCATGAGATGTGTTTGATTTTTGCTTAGGAACTAAAATGAGAGATTGGATCGACACGAACAAGATTTAGATGAACTCTCTCTCTCTCTCTCTCTCTCTCTCTCTCTCTCTGAGGGCCTTTGCGTCAATAAGCGTAGGAGATATCATTTAATTAACCCACATGAAGAAATGGCGTCATGTAATCAGAAAATAAAAATTCTCCTTGCAGATAAAATGTCATCGAAACAACGTGACATTGAAAGCAAAGCTTGAAAATTATATGAACAGAATCTTTCTTGAAAAATACGAACTTACCATGACCTTCCAGAGAGAACTTGGATACCAAACTTGATATATGAAAACAGCTATTCAAAACTGAGGGATATATAAACAATAAAGAGATGTTACTAAAGGACTGCAGCCTATAAGAATAGGTATAATGAAGAATTCAAGGAGAAATGTATTGAAGATCATTGATGGCAATGTAATGTGTGCTCGAATGATTTGTGCTTAAAGTAATAATGCTACATGCCAAAGAAAGCAAGTTTTATTCCGGCAACAACAATTTTTAAAAAGTAGTAAGGTAGACAGTAAGAATATTTCAAAGAACGTTCTCACATATCAGACCAAGCCATACGAAAGAATGTCTTCCATAGAGAGGTAGATTCAAAGTGCATGAAGTAAGCCTAAAGAGTCACAGCATATATCCAAGTGAAGTAGCTCTATGATATAAAACAACAGACTGAAAATGGGAAAATTTTTATGACAAAAAATTAGTTGAAAATATTGACATTCTCACTGACGGAAAATATTAAGACCTCAAAAAAGACTCCTTCAGGATGTTGGCTCTTCGGTCAAACTGCGACCATTTATTTCTCCCACCTAATCTCCAAGATTTATTAGAATTTCCACAGATGTTTAGGTCCATCTTAATATTTCCCTTTTATCGAGATTCGTGGTTAGCGGATCCTCAGAACGTGATGCCACACGAGGTGGTAGTATTCGCACTATGGGTAGAAAAACTAAGGGCATACGAAGAGAATTATTACAACGGGATACATAAAAGTACCGGGATAGATAGTACTGAATACTCGGACCAAATTCACAGAGAATGAAGACTTAAATGGTCCATCCTATTGGGAGATGGAATCAATGATATTAAAGAAGAAAAGGTCGAAGAAGGAGGAGGAGAGGGGGAAAGAGATAAAATAAATTGCTGATACTATTAACTAATTTCCTAAACATGATATAGTATACAAAGCAGTCAGCTAAAAGGGGGGGGGGGGTGAAAAGCCACAAGAACAAAGATCTGTCCATGTCTAGGATATTTACTCTTTTTAAACTACCCATGATACCCTAGATGACAAAACAACCATACCATATTCACGATACGAGAATGTTTTGGACTACCAGGGGGTATCAAATCAACATTTAAAATGATAAAACCGGAAATATTGAGATGTTATCAGACGACTGAATCAATTTGTGAAACGGTCTTTCACTCAGGGGAAGAAATGCTTAAAAAGAATTTAAAAAATCTAAGCTAGGGAAAACTTTAAACATCTATATAATGGTAGTCAGGGGAAAACCTGAAATGCCTTTGGAATGAACAGTATGGGGTCGGTTGGTAGAGTATATTTACTAAATACTATCTCGGCCATGCCTCATTTTAGTATTGAATTACTTCATCCCATAGGAGACAGAAAAGACAAAGGTTTCCTTATTACAAACATTAGCGATGATGAAATGAAACCATACATATAGGGTATGACATTCAAATATAAAAAGCGAAACAGCAGTTTGGTAAATAATGGTAACAAAAGAACTCCACTATTTGAAATAATAATCTTCTCACAAATATAATGATATTATGTTCTATCTGAATAAAAGTGATGAAATCACAACAAGTCCAGAACATGAATTGAGA
>NC_090728.1:29701554-29706554 GCF_036898095.1 Palaemon carinicauda | reverse complement strand
ATGTTCAATCCAACTCGAGAATAGCATTTTTGCAGGATTTTGGACTACACATAGGTCAAGGATGTCATTCATTGCAGTAAATAATTATGTGGAAAAAAATAATGAACAGGTTGAACAACAAGACGAAAGAAAGAAAATAGGGATAAATGTAAAATAGAAAGCAAAAAATTGGGAGCAGATCCTCTATACTCAACGCAGCAAGAAATGGACAATAGGTAGGGCACCTAGTTTTAAACGGTTTCCCCCACTTTTGCCACATCTCCACAGATCACCAGTTTGCCTTCTTTTTCCAACCCCTATTCCACCTCCTTACACTCTCTCTCTCCTCTCTCCCTCTCTCTCTCTGTTTCTATATAAATTGGTGTATTTCTGAAATTGTATCCAAAATTATTCTAACTTCTGTTCCACACCTCACGTGAGTTAAAATTCAAATGAAAATTTTTTGTATTAAGGTTCCCCCGGCCTCCTAAATGTGGCATAAGAGCGGGTGCCCTCTCAAGTTCATGGACCAGACGATGCCGGTAAATATTCAGTGACACGCACACTATCGTGATGGCTCATTCCCCTGCTTCAGGCTCACCATATGGCTATATTCATAGCCAAGCTAACGCAGTTATCTACAATGTGAACAAGTACTTCTTGAGAGAGAGAGAGAGAGAGAGAGAGAGAGAGAGAGAGAGAGAGAGAGGAGAGAGAGAGAGAGAGAGAGGAGAGAGGGGGGGGGGGTGATCTGTGGAGACGTGACACAGTGGGGAATCCGTTTAAAACTTGGTGCCCTATCCTATCGTTCATTTCTTGCTGTACCGAGTATAATACAGTAATGACCAAAGCGAGGTGTAGCCTAATGATGGCACTTTTTTATGTGACTCAGAGTTTTTTGGGGCTTCAGCATAATGCCCGAAGAACTTGTTCCTTCTCTTTAATGGTGACAAGACTATTGATGAGTGCAACTGTTGTTTCAGTTATTCCTTGTTACCCGATGAACACTTATGCCACCATTTCAAAAAATCACCATTCATTGTTAACACTGAATAATGGTAGGTTTTCACTTATAATTAGTGCCACCATTGTATCTAAATCGATTTTTTTTCAAAGTATTTAATAGATATATAATAATGATGATATAGTGCTACGTAACTGTTTGATGTGTAATATTCATTTACAGAAATTGTAACATTTTTTTTTTTTGGGGGGGGGGGGTTCCTAGTTATCGATCCATTAATGTTACTTTCGTATCAAATAAATATTTTTTTCTAATAATT
The DNA here is from genome assembly GCF_036898095.1 of Palaemon carinicauda. Lineage (NCBI taxonomy): Eukaryota > Metazoa > Arthropoda > Malacostraca > Decapoda > Palaemonidae > Palaemon > Palaemon carinicauda. The sequence goes on along the minus strand of NC_090728.1, from coordinate 29,705,292 downwards.
TTAATCAATATTTTGATCCATTTTCCATATTTATAATGCCAGTTTTAAGAGTAAAAAAATTAACATTGATAAGGTATAGTGAAATTAAATCCATGATATTTGTAGGCAAGTAGAGTATGCTTCAAGTAACTGTCATACCTTGGAGATTCTGAAAAAGTTACATGTAGAAAGCACTCTGAAAGTGTAGACCTCCGCCACGCCAGCTTATTCCCTGAAACCAGCTTGCCTTTCCAGAATTAACTTACACTTTAGGCATATTTGAAATTTGTATGACAACCTTGTGCGAACTTGGGGTTATGGTTGGGGTTAATTTGGTCGACCTTTTGATCGACCTTAACCTTTGACCTAAGGCTTTCAAAATTGAACCACTTCCACGTTTCAACACAACAACAAATCCCTGAAAGTTTCACTACTCTATGAGTAAAATTGTAGCCAAGAAGTTGTTCACAAACAAACAAACGGATAAACAAGGGGGAAAACATAACTTCCTCCAAACTTCGTTGGCGGAGGTAAGCAGTACAAATCCCCCAAAACATAGGCGAACAAAAATAATTACCAAGGGAAGGAAAAGAAAGAAGAAATTAAAACAAAAGTGAGGAATGAGCCAGGAAGTAAAGTTAGGGAGTAAAAGTATCTAGGTCCTAGGAGGATGGTACACAGAAAGGAAACCAGTAACTGAGTATAAATAAGAAAAGTCAAGGGTCGAGTACATGGCCAAAGATATATCTAAATATGGAGACATCAGAAGACCATGATAAATGGCATTTGAGATTTATTGTAGGAAAAGCCTACAACCTTATATAAGAGAAATTGTTATGGGTACGGCAAGCGTAATAATAATAGCAAGGTTAAACATGTTCAAAATAAAAGCAAGTTTCATGGGAAAATACATAGATGATGTTTGTAACCTGTGCAAAGAAGATAACACAGAACATTCATTTTCACGCCTAAACTTAGTAACGTTCAGAGAACGCGACATAAGTGGATATGTTGCAAAATCATGGCAGAAAGCTGGTGAACTACAGAAGTCAAGTTATGAATCTGAAAGAAGAGTTTAAAAATACCACAATAGGTTGTCAAAACTGACAATAGGTATTATCCCAACTTACTTCAAGGTAAAGAGGGTTTAAAATCAAAACTTGAGATTTTCAATAAGGAGGCGACATAAGGTGTTACTTCTCCATTTTTCAGAAAACAATTATGACGTAAATATACTAACCAGCCCAAGTAAGCTATCAAAAAAAAAAAAAAAAAAAAAAAAATTGCAGACAGCATCCGTTTTTTAGGGGGGGAAAGGCTGCTTCTCCCACACGCCTCTTCATTTTAATTTCGATCCATCACAGTCGCGTAATTAACAGGTAACTAATTTTCAACTTGGGTCCATGGGGACGAAATGGGTTGTAATGAACAGTACAGAAAACTCATTCCATTCTGTAGGGATTCGAACTCAGCTCTTTTCGCCAGTGGAAGTGTATTCTAAAAACATACATGCATACATACATACATACATACACATATAGTGTATATACTAGTGTACGCAACTCGTCAAAATGATGGCTGCATATTTACATAGATATGCACAAACACACACCCACCTCTAACCAGGGTATGACTACTACTTCCCCCTTTACCCGAGGGACGGATAGAGCTGGGCGTGACAGGAAAAAATTATATATACTATATATATATATATATATATATATATATATATATATATATATATATATATATATATATATATAGTGTCAGACACTTTATAATTCAACTGGTAAGTCATGGATATAACATCTCTCTGGAAAAACCTAGAACTTTAGATAATTATAACAACTACGCAGAAGACTCACCAGGAGTACTTGGAACCCAAAACACACGTCTGTACTTCCTGGATATCAAGGTCCAACTTTCCAAAACTACTTTCAAGTCATCTTTACTGCCATTTCCATATTTTACTCTCCTCTTCCTTCATAGTACTTCAAGATTAGGATATACACAATTTACACCAACCAATGTCCCTCTATGCTATCGTGGTAAATTTGATGCCATTTCGTCTATATTTACATGCACATATTTCTTAATTTTACCTTTTCTTACCCCACATTCAACACAGACTATATCGGCATCTATATTTCACTTCTTTAACATAGAATAAACTCAAAAATCCATTTACGCAATGTTTATGTAGGCATTCTCAGCCTCTTTCAAATCTTTGGCTAATACCCCGGAACATAGCTTGTTTTACCTACCGCCATTCATTGTATCTACTCCATAAACAATAAAAATCAGCTGCTTTCATTCTTCCATCATTACCATTATCTTTATTTAATTCACTTTCCTTTATTCAACTTCCTGCCATGGCAAAACCTCTCTTTCCTCTCGACTCTCTTGTTGTAGTTACTTTTAAACTCTTCCATGTGTTTTAATCATTTATCTTAACCGTAACCAACCAGTACTAATAATCTTGGATCACCATTCTCTACATAACCCATTAATGATTCATATTCTTATCACATAACTTTCAACATGTACTCTCTTTCTCTGATTTCTCCAACTATACCAAATGTGAAATTTCACAAAAAATATTTTATCTATGTACCCTCTTTCTTACCAACATCCAAAATGCCCCTTCCCTATCAATCTTACCGTCATTTGTTATAGTTTCTCCATAAAATCCTAAAATATATCTTCCTTGATTTCTTATGTCACATTACGCCTTTATAAGTCCCTCTCTCTCTCTCTCTCTCTCTCTCTCTCTCTCCTCTCTCTCTCTCTCTCTCTCTCTGTGGTATCACTCGTTTCTTGTAAACTTCGCAATATTTGGTATTCATGAAATATTCGTTACATTAATTGTTCATTTCCATATATTTACTACAGAGAAAATTATCAAAGGACTTTTGAAAATTAGCAAGGCAATGCATTAAACAACTCAATATGTTCTATAAGCAGTACACAATATTTTATTACAATAAGAATTAAAGTTTAATCTTTACAAATCTTGAACCATTATTTCATTTTATTTTATTCTCGAATATACTGTCTATTTTATTCAGGAATGAAAAGTATAAATATTTCATTTTACTCTTACCAGTTTGCATCAGACATCAGTCACTACAATACAAAAATTATCAGTGAAGAAGAAGAAGAAGAAGAAGAAGAAGAAGAAGAAGAAGAAGAAGAAGAAGCATCTCTGCTTTAGCCAGGCCGAAAGAGGTGATTCTATTGACCGGTCACTAATCGTCTTAACGAGCAGTTTTCTCCAACAACTGGGTCTCTTTAATTAGGTTCTTTTCTTTCTTTCTTTTAAGTTTTTTTAGGTTTTCGTGTTTGATACCGACTCTCGTGTTTTCTAAAAATAAAATGAACCAAACAGAAGACCAGAATTTTGACTCTTTAAAATTCTGCAGAACGGGAGGTGGATATCCTAAAAAAAAGTCAACGTAAGGAAAACACGAATTAACTGACATATTTATAGATTTATATGAACGTTCAGTACAAATATTCCCTTACCAGGGTCTCTTACTAGTGAGTGAGTAAATAAATTTATAAGTAAATCTCCTCTTATGGATACGAACCACTCACAGTGAAACAAGAGATATATGTAAATGGTCTCAAAATCCTTTGGTTATAAAAATCAAATATATCAACAAGCTTTTAGAGCGACTGGTGAATCAACTCTATAGACTTTGGCGTAGTGGGACCCCTATAACTCCAATTATATGCATTGGCTATTTTAGTTCTCTT